>NW_004955415.1:14883482-14887553 GCF_000276665.1 Chinchilla lanigera | reverse complement strand
TGCAGAAAGCTCAGTTTCCCTCTTCAGTAGCTGCACAGCAAGGGCCATTAGTGTCCCTAGTTTTCCTGTTGGTCAGGTTTGCCCCTGAGTGACCTCTGAGAAGCACTACTAGTCTCAGGTTTTCTGGCAGTTTTTGATTTGTATCTAGTTATCCCTGTTCTCAGACACGGGCATTGGTGTCAACTGATGGTCGACCATCTGATCCAGCATCCCCTTGCAGTTCAGGACACGTGCACGGCCCAGACTCCGCTTGCACTGGTGTGACAATCTCGATCCAGTGGGCCTATGTCCCCAGGTAGTTCAGGGTACAGGCAAAATCCAGACACAAACTGCAGGGTCGACAGTTTATGAACCACCTGATTCTGTGTCTCCAGTCAGCTCAGGACACATACAGAAACCAGATGCAGGCCGGATGGGTAGCAGTAACAGACTGCCTGTGCCTTCGACCCACCAGGGGCTCCAGGTGAAAG
This sequence comes from Chinchilla lanigera, assembly GCF_000276665.1. Lineage (NCBI taxonomy): Eukaryota > Metazoa > Chordata > Mammalia > Rodentia > Chinchillidae > Chinchilla > Chinchilla lanigera. Next base: position 14,887,083 of record NW_004955415.1, on the reverse strand, counting down.
TAAAGCACGGACTCGAACCATGGGACCATCAGCTCCCGGAGCACTTGCTCACTCGGCGCAGGGTGCACCAGCACTGGGAGAGGCTACATGCCCCACCCCCAGCCAGAGAAGTCCCTAAGGCTTCTGAGTGAGGACCTCCTCTCTGCCATGGGTGCAGGGAGGGGAGAGACTCAGTCTGTAATGGTGGCGGGGTCCTGTGTCACCCTCTCTGCCCTCAAGAAGTAGATGGGAAATACCTCACTCTCTCCGCGAGTCTCAGCTGGGAACCGTGGTGGTATGAGCAAAGCATGGACTTGAACCATGGGGCCAGCAGCTCCAGGAGCACTTGCTCACTTGGTGCAGGGCACGTGGGCACTGGGAGAGGCTACACTTTAAGCGTGTTCTATGAACTACTGTGTGGCCTATTTTGGAGAATATCCCATGTGCATTGCAGAAGAATGTATATTCTGATGTTGTATGGTGAACACTCTGTAGGCATCTATCAAATCCATTTGTTCACAAGTTTAGTTCAGTTCTAATATTTCATTGCTTATTTTTTACAAATGCACTATTGTAGTTGGAGATTTCAATAAATCTCTCTCAATAATTGATAGGACATCTAAAAAGAATATCAGCAAAGATATCAGCGAACTCAACAATGCCTTCAAGCAACAAAATCCACTTGACATTTGCAGAACATTCTGCCCAATGATAACAGAACTTGCATTCTTCTTTTCAAGTACCCAGGGAATATACATCAAAATTGATCATATTCTGGATCATATGATAAACTTTAAAAGAACTGAGTCATTCTGTTTTCTCTGACCATAATGGAACCAATAACAGAAAGGCAACCAGAAAATCTCCAAAAACTCAGAAATTAAGCAACACACTTCAAATTAATTCATGAGTCAAAGAGGAGTCTTGAGGGAAATAAAAAATAAAGTGAACTTAATGGGGAAAAAATGGAACATAGTGAAATGTGTGGGACATTCCAAAAACAGGGCTAAGAGAGAATTTGTAGCATTCAATGCTAACATTAGAAAAGAAGGAAGTTTCACATCAGTAGTCTAAGTTCCCAACTCAAGAAACTAAAAGAAAAAGAGCAAAATAAACCCAAATCTAGAAGACAGCAGGAAATAATAAAGTAAGAGCAAAAAATTGATAAAATTGAAACAAAATCACAATAGATAAAAGTAATGAAACAAAAAGATGATTCCTTGAACAAACCAGTAAGATAGATAAACTTCTAGGAAAACTGGCAAAGAAAAGAGAAAGCATAATCACCAATTAAGCAAAAAATAGATAATATCACTACATCCCTGCAGACACTAAAAATAAAATAAGAGAATCCTACAAGTTCTATGCATGTAAATTTAATAACTTAGTTGAAATGGGTAAATTCCTCAAAAACCACCAACTACTACAATTCACTCAATATGAAATGAATCATCCAAGAAGCCTCTATTAAGAAAATTGAAATCACTTTGAAACTTCCAAAAAGAAATCTCCATGCCTGACAATTTCAATGGAAAATTCTATCATATGTTTAAAGAAGAACTAATACCACTTCTACACAATATCTTCCAGAAAAGAGAAGAGGAATAACTTTCCTAAATCATATTTATGGAGCTAATATCACCCTAACACCAAAACAAGATAAACAAAGTACAAAAAACAAAAGAACTATGCACCAATATCCTTCATGAATGTAAATTAAAATATCCTTAATAAAATATCAAGAATATTAAAAAATAGAGTTCAAATATATATATGAATGCACATGTACATACAGGCACTGCTGAATAACATTTCAGTCAGTGACAGACCACACGAACCACACTGGTCCTGTCAGACTATATTGCCTGGTAATATTGTGACCACTCTACTTTGTGTAAGTACATGATATGATGTTTGCCCAGTAATGAAATTGCCTAACAACACATCTCTCAGAACGTATCCCTGTTGTTAAGAATTACATGACTAGGGATGTGGATATATATAAATGACAAGTGAGTTTATTCCAGGAATGAAAGGCTGGTTCAGTATTCAAAAATCAATTAATGTAATCTATCATATCAAGAGGCAAAAGAAGAAAAAACCATATCAACTGATGCAGAAAAGGCATGTGACAAAAATCTAATTTTTCAGGATAAAAACTCTCAGAAAACCATGGAGAGAAATTTCCTCAACTTGGTATTGCACATCTATGAGTAAACTTACAGTTAACACATTCCTTAAAGGTGAAAGACAGTGCTCCTCCACCACCACAACTACCAGGAGCTGAAAGCAGCAAAGGCTTATTATTTCTTGCTTGTATTAAATAACCACGGCAGGTCAGCTGGGGATGGGGTGGGCGCTGTGGTTTCTCTGCTGTGTGGCTCTCGTGCTCAGGATGCAGCCAAGGGCATCTCCAGCTCCGTGCTTCCCTGACTGCCAAGGCAGGAGAAAGGCTGGGGAAATGGCACGTTGGCCCCTACGGCTCCCCGGAAGACATGAACGTTACCTCCTGGGGCCACAGCACCTCAGAGCTTTCATGCTCAGATCAGGAGCAGAATAAGACATAGGACCGAAAGAGCTGGCCAATGTAAATATGCAAGAAAATGAAATAAAACACGTACAGATCAGAAAGGAGGAAATAAAACTGACTTCTATTGGCAGAGCACATGATTGCCTATGTAGAAAACCCCCAGAATCTACCAAAAAATTTTTTCTGGAACTAATAAGTGAGTTCAGCAAGTTGCAGGATACAAGGTAAACCAGCAAAATTAATTAGATACACACATATTTTTTGAGATGGGGTCTCACTGTATTGCCCCAACTGGTTTTGAACTCCTGGGTTTGAGCAATCCTTCTGCCTCAGTTTCCCCCATAATGGGGAGTATAGGTATACATGCCTGGTTTAAAATTTTATATCTATATATACTAGCAATAAATGTGGGGAAAATTATATTTAAAATGCACTACCATTTCCAGTTGCTCAAAATAAATAAGCTATTTAAGTCTAAATTTGACAAAACATATGGGACTTATGTGCTGAAAACTGTAAAACTCTGATGAAAGAAGAAATTACAGAAAATCTAAACAACTGGAGAGGCATAACATGTTCATGGACTGGAAGACTCACTAGAATAAAGAATTCAGTTCTTCTCCAGTTGATATACAGGTTCAACACAATCACAGTTTAATCCCAGCACTCAAGAGGTTGAAGCAGGAAGAAGATGAGTTTGGGACCAGCTTGGGCTACACAGTGAGACCCTGTGACACTCACAAAAATCAAAATTTGTATACAGACAATATTATTCTAAGATTTATGTGGAATAAAACTAACAAGACAGAAAAAGAATAATGAAGTGGGGGGATCACTCTACTCCATATTAAACCCTACCATATCATCACAGTGAACAAGACAGTGTGTTACCAGCATGTTATTGGTGGAAGGATAGATGTGTAGATCAATGGAACAGAATAGAGAACCCAGAAATAGCCCCACACAAGCACAGCCAACTGGCCAAAATGCCAAAGCAATTCCATGGAGAAAGGGTGGTCTTTCTTTCTTTCTTTCTTTCTTTCTTTCTTTCTTTCTTTCTTTCTTTCTTTCTTTCTTTCTTTCTTTCTTTCT
>NW_004955415.1:14875687-14883382 GCF_000276665.1 Chinchilla lanigera | reverse complement strand
TTTCTCTCTTTCTCTCTTTCTCTCTTTCTCTCTTTCTCTCTTTCTCTCTTTCTCTCTTTCTCTCTTTCTCTCTTTCTCTCTTTCTCTCTTTCTTCCTTGGTACCAGGAATGGAACTCAGGACACGGCAGGTGCTGTGCCGCTGAGCTATCTCCCCAGCCCTAGGGTGGCCATTTTAACTAGTGGTGCTGGAGTAATTGGACATCCAGAGGGAAAACTGAACCTAGATATAAATTTCACATCATATACACAAACTAACTCAAAACAAATCATGGATTTCAGTGCAAAATGTAAAACTTTTGGAAGAAAACATGAGAAAATCATCATGACCCAGGGCTTAGATGTGACACCAAAATCATAATCCCTAAATCCATAAGTTGGACTCCATTAAAATTAACAACTTTTGCTCTACAAAGGACCCTGTTGAGAAGAAGAAAACACAAACTACACAGGAAGAAAAAATGTTTGCTGGCCACACATCTGAATATATAAAGACCCTCAAATTCTAACAGTTAAGGACAAATACGGATGGGAAGGTGGCCCAGCGCTAGAGCACTTGCCTAGCTTGCTTGAGGTTATAAGTTCAATCCTCAGCACAATAATAATAAGAATTCAATAAAAAGAGGACCAAAAGATGGAGGGAGGAGGGACAGAGAGAAGAAGGAGGGGAAAGGGACATAAAAAGAATTAAGATGTATTATGTACATGTACCAACTCCCCATGATGAATATAATTATTATGTGCTGTATACATGTACTTATAAAAATTAAAATTATTTTTTAAAAGAAAATTTAAAAAGGACATGAAGACAGACATTTCATCAGAGGGTATAAAATGGCAAATAAGCAGATAAAAAGATGCTTAACATCATTAGCCTTTATGGAGAAACAAGTTAAAACCAGGGTAAGATATCACTCGATACCTATTATAACAGCTAGAATGAAAACTAGTGACAATTCCAAATACTTAGGAGGATGTGGAGAAATTGGATCTCTCATCCATTGCTAATGGAAATGTAAAATGGTAGAGCCACTCTGGAAAATAGCTTGGTGGTTTTTTAAAAAGCTAAACATACACTTACCACACAACCCAGCAATTATACTCCAGGGCATTTATCCCAGAGAAATCAGTAGTTATGTCCACACAAAAACCTGTCCACAGTTATTCATTACAGCTTTATTTATAATAGCAAAGAAAAAAAACCCAGAAACAATCATAATGTTCTACAATAAATAAATGGTTGAACCAACTGTGGTTGGTTCAGACCACAGACTATTGCTCCAAAATGAAACTGCTGATACATACAGCAACCTAGGTGGACCTCAAGGGCATGTTTCTGAGAAGAGCAAAACATTGCAGAAGGCCATACACTGTATGCCTCCATTCCTGTAACACTACCAAATGGAAAAAAAAAAATTGAGATAGAGAACACATTAGTGGTTACCAGGTGTTAGGGATGGTAGGGAGAAGTATGTGACGAGGTAATGATTACACAAGTGATAAAATAACATAGAGCTGTACATACACACACTGCATCAGTGTAGTTTCCTGGGTTTGATACCCCTTACTATAGTTACACAAAATGTAACCATTGAAGGAATCTGGGTGGAAGGAACTTGGGAGCTTTCTGTGAATCTCTAGTAATTCCAAAATGAAAAGCTTTTTGCAAATCAACATAAGAAATCTCACAGTGGTGTGAGCATGGGTGAGACCGGGTTGGATTTGCAGTTCTGGACTGGGAGAGGCATGTGCTCATATTTGAGTGAGGAAGGAGAAAGAGAAGCCAGCACAGACATACTCTGCCCATGACGCTTCTTCCTTCTTGGTGCAGAAGTGACAGGCAGGTTGCAAAAGTCTGGAAGCTGATCAACTGAGAAAGAACTGGGGTGGGGGCAGGTCAAGTGAATGGATTCCTGCTGTCATATTAACAGATTAGAGACAGAAAACTGAGAGTTAAACCTGTTTTCTAACAAATGTCCTAGCAGTACAAAGTGTGTGGCTCCTGGGTCAGCTTGGTGATTCCTGCGGCTTCCCACCTTCCCACCCTGGTTGCACCCCTCCCTGATTCCTCTTTATACACTCTAGGGCTGCGGTGCCTCTACTCACTTCCGGCAGGGAGCCATGAGTCAGGGCTGGATGAACTGGTAAGGAAACCCTTGAGTTCATCCAACTTCACTGCCCCTGGGTCCCAAGTCCTCTTTTTTTTTTTTCCAGATTCATTTGCATGTAATTTCTATTGCTCTGTGAATCCAGGATTCAGTTTAAAGGCCTAGTGCCTCTCTTGGTCTGTACCCCTAAGAAATGTAGGTTTTGGTGATGAAAATAAAAAGTGGTCCTTAAGTGTCTGTATTTGTTCAAAAATCCATTTATGGAAGAACAGGCTGCTTTGGGAGACTGAAGCAGGGAGAGTTCCCTGCCTTCTATCCCCTAGCATCAAACATTGAGGAGAAGGCCCTGCCCCCACTCCACAAAGTTCCGAAACTGGAAACTGACCTGGTGGGGTAGGGAGAGAAGGATTAAAGTCTGTTGACCTATATACCAGGCCAAGAATCCAACTCCCTGGGGCGGAGCCCAGCAATAAAAACCCTGCCAACTCTGCCAGTGAAATCTACTTGCAAAGCCTGTGGCCAGTAACAAACATCCCTTACAGGTGAAGGTGCCTGGAAGGCAGAAGAGGCTTCATGGAACCACAATTTAGAGCCATTGCCTCAGATTCCGTGGTACAGAGACTGATCACACACAGCCTGTCCCGCCAAGGAGACTCTGGGAGAAAGGGCAAACCCTTCAGTTTGGAAGTGCCGCTTCGACAAAGTGTGTGTACATCCACCCACCCTTGGCACAGCAGCTGAGAGGCTACCTTGAGGACCCTTGTTCAGAGCACATAAAAAAGGAGACCAGGTGATTCCTTAGAGGACCTCATATCGCAGAGGTCCCTGCCACAGGGTCAAATCAACATGCTCCAAGCCGCAGCACTCACGGCTGGCACCTGGGGCAAGGTTATGTTCACTCAGGAGCAAATGCACCCCAGCCTGACCCCTGCTCCTCTGCACAGCCTCCTCCCCAGCACTCGTGTCCTTAGCAGCCCCTGCTGCTGCTGTTGCAGCTCCCCTGGATCCAAAGCCCTGCACAGATGCCCCAGGAACACCTTGCATCCCGACTCAGTGCACCAGAATGGAGAGGTTCCAATGTGGATGTGGCTCTGCAGGATGGAAAAGGTGTGGCTGTATCATCCTTGTGGTTATCAGCCTCCAAGATGGTCCCCATGGTCCTCCCTTCCTAGCAATCATGAGCTTGTATCATCTCAACACTGGATAGAGCTGGCTTGTGCAATCACCAGGGTATCAGAGAGACCCTTGCAGAGGGCCCTTGCTGCCTCGGCCCTGTTCTCCTGGATCCCTTGCTCTGGGGAAAGCCAGCAGCTCCGTGGGGAGGTCCACATGGAGAGGAAGTGAAGCCCCTGTCTACCTAAGCGTCACCTCCTTGCCCCTGAAGGCATGAGCCATGCTGGACATGGACCCTCCAGCTCCACTGAGTCTTCCTGTGGACCAGCTGACATGCTGGCTGCAACTTGGATTCCTGATCCACAGCCACAGTAAGGATAAGAAATGTTTATTGTTATTTTAAACTGCTAAGATTAGAGGTTATTTGGTGCACAGCACCAGGTGACTAATATGTTTTCATTTCTCTTGGGTATACACCTAGGTGTAGAACAGCTGAGTCATGTGATCAGCAATGTTTAACTCTATTAAAATCTGCTAAACAGCTTTCCAAAGTGGTTGCACTGTTGTCTACTCCTATCTGTACCATGGACAAGTACCAATTGGTTTAATCTAAGAATCATCTCACCAAAGATGCTTAACGGTACCCTTGATACAGGACTTGGGTGCAAGGAGCAGGACCCTGGTTACGCCAAACCATTGTTCGCTCATGCCTGACTCCTCTTCTTTTGAACCAATCCAGGGCCGAGGCCAGGGCTGGGGTGAGATCCTGGGCCTTCCATAGGATAGAACTACCTCCCAGTTAATCACATAAACGGCCTTGGAAGTCATTTAGCACTTCAGAGCTGACAAAGACCAGATTTCCTGTAAATACCTAGAATCCCTCCAGGCCCTACCTGCACATGTTCACAGATGAAACTGCATTAACAGGAAAAACACACATGGGGTTTTCCCCCATCTGCAAACTTCAGATGATCCCATGGTCCTGTCTTGTTCCAGTTACTTTGGAAGTCCTTGGAGTGTCTCACATGACATTAGCCTGGGTCCCCGCCTGGAAAGCCAAGTCATTAGAAGACATGTGGGGGCAGCACCTTGCCATGGTCCCTGCCAGACTTCCCTGAACACCAGCACTGTGGTCCCTCTTCAATTCCATCAGTTCATCTCCCCGAGGTTGCCAACCCCAGATACCGGTAGGTCTGTATACCCTGTAGAAATGGAGGAAAGGCCTTGTAGCAGATGCTGTGGTTGCCCACCCAGGTCCCCTCCCCTCAGCCAGAGCACCCACCATTCTCCAGATAATGCAAAGGCTTCTGCTCAGCAGATGGGTAACTCCTGGGGGGTGTATTCTTCAGCCTCATCCTACCACTGAGTGGCACCAAGGTCCACTGAGGACAGCTGTGTGGTCCACTCACACTGACCCAGAGCTCCCTGTGGGATCAGGCTGAAGTGAGAGCACCTTGCCCCACACAGGCCTGCTCCATTCCCTCTCTGGATGTCTTCCAAGAGCTCTTGGTCTTACTCTAGGAAAGAAATCGCATCCTTCTCCCAACTTTGCGTCCAGAACACTGTTACAACTTCACAAAGCTGGTGAAATTAGCTCCTGCTTCTGCTTATACCCCTGTCTTCAGGCCTCAGAGGCAGTCATGGGACCAGGAAATAGTCTAGATATTTCACCACTTGCTCCACACCACTGCCCCTGCCTCTCTCCCCCAAAAGCTGGCCCACCAGTCACTACATGAGCCCCTTCCCCCATGCAAGGCTGCCTTCTTGCCAAATCTCACCCTTAGGATGCCCCACTATGTATGGTGCATTTATTTAACCTTCAAAATGGCCCTGTCCAATCACCATAGTTAATGTTCCTATTTTTTTTTTTTCTAGAGAGAAAGGCAGAAGCAATGTACTGAAAAGCTGATGAAGCTTAAGCTCACTTGCATGGGCCTCTTCCAAAGCCCTGCAATTTTGCAATTATACTTTTTATTCTTCTCTTTGAAAAGGGGCTCCCAAACTGCATCAGCTCAAGTCCCACAAAACCTTACTCTGCCCTTGGAGAAACTGAGGCTCTTAATAGTGAGGTGATTTGCTGAGGATATGGATCTAACAGAAACAGAATCAAAACTTAGCCCATGTTTGCTGCCTCCCAGGCTCTTTCACTGTCCTCCATCCTATGATCATCCCTGAGACCTCTCCAACCCCCACTGTCCCCAGGACCCAGCCTTTGGTGTCCCCTGACTACCAGCACACAGCCTTCCTGGCTACCAGGTGTCAGCCCCTCCCTCTGCTCTGGCTCATTATTGTGGGAGTCTTCCAGGACACAGTGTGTTTGGGCAGAGCTATATTTAAATCTCAAGGTAGAAGCACGTCTCTGTGCATAACATCCGAATACAGACACCCTCAGAGCCTTATTAGAACAAGAAGGTGTCCCTCTGTTTGCCTGTGTCCTCTCCATCAGCTAAGGCAGCAGACTCATAGAGTATCTATCCTAAAGGCATTGCAGAACTTGGACAGTGTATCAGTTAGCATTTGCCATGTAACAAATCTTTCCAAATTATAGCAGTTTAGGACAATAGCGACATATTTAGCTCCCAGTTCTGCAGGTCAGCAATCTGGGTTGGGCAGTTAATCTCAGCTGGGTTCCCTCCTGCAAATGCAGGGAATGACTGGAAACTGGGGTCAATTGACGTATCTCATCTGTTTCCCAGAGTCACTCATCCTCCATGGGTAGCTCAAGACTCTTAAATGGTGGCTGGCAGGACCTCAACTGGGCAAGTAGAATTGAGCAAGGTCTCTTAGGGCTGAGGTTCAGGACTTACAGCATAACATTCCCCACATTATATGGCCCAAAGCAAGTAACAAGCCAACCATGAGAGTTATTTTAATGTGCCAACTAGGCTGGGCCACAGGTATGTGGTCAAGCATAATTATGGATTTGTAGATATTTCTATAAGGATTGTTTGGGTTTTGTTTTGTTTTGTTTTATTGATGAGCTTAACGTTTAAATCACCAGACCTTGAGTAAAGCAGATTACCCTCCTCACCTAATCAGTTGAAGGCCTGAATAGAATGAAGACTGACCTCCCCCGGCAAGATGGAAATCTCCAGCACAGTACCTTCAGACAGAACCTATAGCTCTTCCTTGGTTCTCCAGCCTTCTGGCCTATTCTGCAAATTTTGGATTTACCAAGCCTCCATGACTGTGTGAGCCAGTTCCTTAAAATAAATCGCTCTATAGATATACATCCTGTTGGCTCTGTTTCTCCAGAGAAGCCTGACTAATGCAATAGCCCAGATACAAGGGGATGGGGAATGGATTCCACCTCCTGATAGCAAAACCACATTGCAGAGGGCGCAGGAAGGAACGAACACAGCCATTTTTGCTAATGAGCCATCACAGGCTGGTATGGGAATGAGGAAGGAATGAGCAGAGGCTGGAACTGCAACCTTTCCTGCATCTACTCAGAATCCAGCTGGCGGGACAGGGGAAGCCTGCCACCTGTGCACCTAGGGCAAGGCCAAGTGCCATATAAGACTTTTTAGGGAGCCCCCTGACACCCAGGTTTTCCTGGGCCAGTCAGGCGGCCGGCCAGTCAGCCCATTCCTGTGGGGTCTCTGAACAAGGAGGGGCACCACTGCAGGACATGGAAGTGTGTCTACCCCCTCAGACTAGGGGCTCCCTGAGACCTCCACTGTCTTTCACCCTTGACTTCAGAACACAGTGAAAAACAGAGAAAGCTGTTCCATTCCACCTGCAGGATCCAATAGGCTCCAGAGTGGCCAGTGGCCTAATCCCCTTGTATACCCACAAAAGTAATTGACATGGTGGCTGGCACATACTAACCCCCATCTATGACCCCGAAAAGGACAAACAACTGAGTGGCTGGCTCATGCCAGACACTCCTCACACAGAGCCTTCAATGCTGGAGCCTGAGATGTCTGTGCCCAGGTACAGAAAGGAGTTCAGGTCCCAAGCAACCAAGACAAGGGGCAGGGGCTGACCCACCCAGTCCTCCATGAAGTCATCCCCCAGTCCCATGCTACCCCTGTCCCATTGTCCCCACCTCTGCGTGACCTTCCCCAACAGTGTCACCAGTGGTCAGTTCCCAGCCCCACTCATTCTTTGCTTCCCCTGGTGCCAGGTTCTGTGAGCCTCATGCAGACCTCATGCAGGCCCTTGGCCTCAGTACACATGCTGTCCTGCAGGCTTCCCTGTCCTGCCTGCTGGACTCGAGCAGGTGCAGCACGTAGGTGTGGGAAGAAGTCAGAAGGAAAATGCAGCAGGTGGCCAGGGGCCAGCCTATGAGACACCCAGAGAGGGGCCTCTCATGCCAGAAAACCCCTGAAAATGGGCTGAGAAGTATTGAAAGATCCCAGCATTCTGGGAGGCTGAAGCAGAAGGATCACAAGTTTGAGGTCCTGTCTCAACAAAGAGAAAGAAAGAAAGAAAGAAAGAAAGAAAGAAAGAAAGAAAGAAAGAAAGAAAGAA
>NW_004955415.1:14828969-14875587 GCF_000276665.1 Chinchilla lanigera | reverse complement strand
AGAAAGAAAGAAAGAAAGAAAGAAAGAAAGAAAGAAAGAAAGAAAGAAAGAAAGAAAGAAAGAAAGAGAAAAAGAAAAAGAAAAAAGGGAGAGGGTCCTGAGAATGTAGCTCAATAGTAGTGTTCCTGGGTTTTCTCCCTAGCAGGAGAGAGAGAGAGAGAGAGAGAGAGACCCTGTCCCAAAAAATAAAGAGTTGAGGATGTAGCTCAGTGTTAGGGCCCTGGGTTCAACTTCTGGTATAGGCAAAAAAATTGTGGAGGAGCCTGGGCCCACAGGTTCTGAGCTCCAGCCCTGCATTTGTCACAGACCTGCCGTGTGATTTGGAGCTCTCATTTCACTTCTCAGCTTCCCCATGTCAAGTGAAAATGAGAACCATCAAGAGTGGGTCCCTCTTGGGGCTCTCTCCTTAGGGCCATACCACTTCAGGGAGCCCCAGCTGCTTTCCACCCAAGCATCTGTGTGTCCACGCCTGGGGGCTGGCTTTCTTGATGTGCACAAGGCCACAAAGCAGGCAGAGGTACAGGGAAATATCACGGACTGATCAGGCCCGCAACCTCCCAAATAGTGGGAAGTGGAGGCTTAAATACAAGAGACAAGTGATTTTAGGGCTCCAGGAGGATCAAAGCCCTCTAGCAGAATTCAAGATTCTCTGGGGGCTAAAACAAAGAACTTCTCTGGGCTCTGTATTTATTTAGATTTCAAAGGAAGTGGATACTGAGGAAAGCATGGAAACTGAACAGGACCTTGGGAGACAGTTCAAAAACTTCCCAGGTAGTAAAGTAGCTAATTAGGAGACTATCTTATCTCCAGGTTGACATTCACCACAGGAGTGAGATGCCTGCAGTTACTGACTATTTAGTTAATTGGAGCTGGAGCCAGGTGTCCTTAGCTGTGACCTTGTCTTGTCCTTTGAGACATCATAGCCTCAGAGGCCACTATAGGCCTCAGCCAGGACCAGTGACTCATAGAGGTTCACTTTCTCTGAGCCTACTGCCCATCTCTAGACAAGGGGCCTAGGCCTGGGACAGACTCATAAGTAAACATGGAAAGCCAGTTGGTTAATTTTAAGTCCTGCTCAGAGCCACTTTGTAGTGGTCTCCATCAGGGAAACTAACACCACCTCCATCTGTAGCACATGGACCCTGGGATGACTCTGGGCACATATTCTGCCCGAATGTCCAGAGCTCCCCAGCAAGACTCAGCTCCAGCTCCCATGATGGCAACTGGCTTAATGATGCACTCTCTGAGGGCTCTTCCCCTCCCCTGTCACCCTGACCTACTTGTACCCAAAGCCTCATCACAAGGGCTGTTTCTAGGGGATCCCCAATGAAGACACCATCCCAGTCCTGTGTGTAACACAATTAGCCTCAGATTAAGATGATACCAGAGGCTATGGGTAGGTAAAGTGTCTGACCCAGGGCTGGGTGAGCATCTTGCCAGTCCTCCTCTCTGCTCTTCCCCCCTCAGGAAGGTGGCAGAGGGTGCTGGTGGGACCTCTCTGTTTTCCTGTGGCTCGGAGGAGAGAGACAGACACTCACATTCTAGAGTGAGCAAGAAGTGAGTCATCAGCACCTGGATGCCAATTCCTCCCTGGCTGAGAGTGTTGTGACCCGCTCCTCCACCATTCCACCTGAGGAGAAGATTGGGAGGGACAAAAAGCCAGAGGAAATTTCATTACCCAGGAAGACAGGATTTCCCTCTGGCTTCCCACAGCAAGGGAGGCGAGCATCCCTTGCTTGATCAGGGGAAAGGTCAATGTGCTGGTTTGGAACTCCCTCCAGACCCAGCTCAGACCTTCCATTTACACCAGCTCTTCTATGTCCAGCCCACTCCTCACCTCTAACTCACTGCCTTTTCTCTACTGCAATAATCACCAGTTGGGCTCCGATCATCTCCGGCTTCGAGTCTTCAGCAGCGTCCTTTCTAGCTCCTGTTTCCTTTCTATCTCTTGTTCACTCTGACCCATCCTTCTAAAATGGATCTTCCAGGCAGGGATATAGTTCAGTAATACCATAGTGGCTGTGTATGTGTCAGGCCCTCAGCCCAGCATCACACAGACAAACAAAACTGCGCCAGCAGGATGGCACATGCCCAAAGTCCCTGCTAGCCAGGAGGGTAGAGCAGGAGGATCACTTGAGTCCAGGAGTCTGAGGCTGACCTGGGTAACATAGTGAGACCAAAGGAAATGAGGGAGGGAGGGAAGGAGAAGATCTTTCAAAATCAGGTTGACAAACTATAGTGCAAGGACCAAATGCTGCTGCCTGTGGGCTATTTTTATGTGGCCTATGAACTCAGAATGTTTTTTACATTTTATTTTTAAACAAAACTATGCAGTAGAGATGTTTCCCAACTTCTGCTTGAAGCATAAATTTCATCCTACTTAAGACAATGGCCTCCTTGCCAGCCCCACCCTATACCATTCACTCCTATACAGTCTAAGCTTGTGCCTGACACACTCACCTGCTCTCTCTTGTGCCTAGTTGGACTTTAAACTTCTGCTCCAGATGTCTCTTTGGCTGAGCCTAAGCCTATTGTCCTCAAATCTTGCCTTGACTTCCCCCTCCCTGCTTCCTATGGCAAGGCTGGCCATGCAGGCTTCTATACAGACGTGATTCCCAGCTGGGTTTGCCCACTGGGTGGGAGTTGGAAGGATAGGAAGAAGCACTGCAGGATACTTCTTACCAGGGTCATTGACTGCATCTGGCTCCTGCTCCCAGTAGGGATGTCCACCATGGTTCTCACTCCTACTGGATGGCCTGCCTGACCTTTCCCCTCTTCCTCTTCCCAGAATGGTAGCATCTTCCTAATCCTCCTGATCCCAGGAGCTGCCCTTAACTGACTTTTCAGCTCTTCCATCATCTACACAACTAAATCCCTGCTTTGCATGACCTGTATTCAAATACCTCTGGTTTCTGTTTTCATGACAAGACCCTAATACATCACCCTTCCAAGCATTTGAAATCCCAAGACCAGCTCAGTCCCCTGATACTATGCACAGAGCACCCTTTCACTCATTGCTTCTTGTTTTTGTTTTTGTTTTTTTCTGCTTTTTGTGGGTTTTTCTGTTTTGTTTTGTTTTTTGTCTTTTTGCGATAGGGTCTCCCTATGCAGTTCAGGCTGGCCTTGAGCTTACTTTGTAGCCCAGGCTGGTCTCAAACTCACAATGATCCTCCTGCCTCAGCCTCCCTAGTGTTGGGATTACAGGTGTGTGCCACCACACCCGGCTCACTCATTGCTTCTATAGGTGACTGGATTCCTATAGAGTTCTAGGCCATGGGTCAACAAACCACAGCCAAATCTAGCTCACAGTCTATTTCGTGAATAAAGTTTTATTGGAATGGAACTATTCATACACTGTCTCTGGCTGCTTTCAGAGGAAGAGTTGAATAGGGATGCAGTAGGGATGCACATGTGACCCCCAAAAAAACTAAAATATTCACTATCTTGTTCTGTTCAGAAAAAAAACATTTGCCAACCCTTGTTCTAGAAAGACCCTTGTAACTCCAAATGTAGGCAGGGTCAGCAGCAAGAACTTCTGGGAGCTAGTTAGATGCAGAATCTCAGGCGCAACTCAGACCCGCATCTTAACAAGGGCTCTGCTGATATGAAAGCACATTGAGATTTGAGAGTATGATCTCAAGAAGTCACCCCCTTATAGTAGCAAGCATCCTACTCATCATTAATTAATTATTAATCTTCTTCATTGGAGGAAATTTCAAGGGTAATTATTAGTGTGTTGGTCTCAGTCAGATTCCCAGCACCTGATAAATTGACTGACCCAGACAAGATGAATGCAATGACTCTAACACATAAATTATTCAAGATAACTTTAGAGGTTGAAAGCAAAGTGTTTCTGTATCAGTCAGGGTTTTACTAGAGAAACAGATATAAACAAGATATACAAATATAGAAGAAATAACAAGCTTGGCTTATGATGGTCAGCCACAGAGTTGGATGAGGAAGCATGCAGAGGTTGTCTGCACACTGGAGACTGAAGGGTTCAGTCCAAGGTCTGAAGCTCGCTGCATGGTCTCATACAAGTCCATACCAGGAGACAGATGAGTCTGCAAAGGAAGGCTGAAGAGTCTGAACCAGAAAGTCAAAGGATCCATGGCAGAATCTGAGGAGTCTGTGCTAGAAGCCAGGAGACAACATCTAAACTGAAGGGGAAGACTAGAGGTCCTCTGAAAAACAGAAACCCGTCTGTCCTACCTCATTTCCCTTTTACACCTTCCAGGCCACAAGCCACCCTAAGGTGGTTCCACTACACTCTAGGGTACAGACAGCTGCCCTAGGGCAGGTCCTCTACACCCTAGAATGTAGAATTGCCGAGTCAATTTAAACTTCTAAACTTCTCAAGTTGATACAATCAATCAAGCACTACAGTTTCAAAAGGAGCAGTTGCCATTTTTTTACATATCAGATAAGAAAAAACCAAAACACATGATTTTGGAGTCATAAGGAAAATAGCTCTCTCACACATTATTAGCATAACCTCTTTGGGAGGTTTGTTCAGCAATGTTCATCAAAATGACAAATGCATGTATCCCTCCACCCCGCATTTCCACCTGAAGGTCTTTATTTTTCTGATAAACTCACATTTGGGTAAAGTACAGGCTTCTAATGTATTTATAGCACAAGGGTATATGATTGGACACAAGTGCCTGTAAAGAAGAGATTTATGGTGATCTATGATTATAATGAAACTGCAACTTTACAAAAGTAAGACTAGTCATGCAGAGTGATGCATGCATGCCTGTAATTCCTGAGGCAGAGGCAGGAGAATGGCTTGAGCTCAGGAGTTCAGAGCCAGCCCAGGCAAAAATAGCAAAATCCTGACTCAAACACAAGCTAAAAAAGATGATGCATGCCTAAAATCCCAGCACTCTGGAAGGCCAAGGTATTAGAATTGCAAGTTCAACCCCACCTCGGCAACTTAGCAAGAACTTGTCTCAAAATAAAAAATGTTTAAAAGGGGCTGATGCTGTAGCTCAGCATGAAGGCTCTGGCTTCAATACCCAGTACTGAAAAAAAGAAAAAGAAAAAAAAAAGAGCTAAAACACATAAGATGCAAAACAGAGAACAGCACATATCAGGTAGTGACTAAAACATATGATGGCAGGACAGGGAAAAAGAAGAGAAAATACGTATTTGCATGTATATTCGTTAAATATTTTAAGGGATGTACACAAAACTCAACACTGGCTGGCCATGGGGAAGGATTGCTAGGTTGCTGGGGACAGAGGTGGGAGAAGACTGTTTCCTGTTTGCACTTTGGTAGTTTGCGGGTTTTCTTTACTTTGTGCCTCGAAATTCATTCAACACAATATAATCCCTTGCAACTTTACAGATATGACTGACCATGTTCATGACCAAATCAACCTCTAAACTGGAATTTGCTTTGCTGACCTAGCCCCAGACTCAGCTTTCTTGCTGGCACCAGGGGATACAGCCCTTCATCTGAAGGTGTCTCTGTTGGTGTTATAGTTCAGATCTGTAATGGCTCTGAAAATTCTCATATGTCTGAGAGGTGATTGGACCATGGGACACTGTATTCATCAGTGGATTCATCCATAGGTGGGTTCATAGTTGAGGGTGCTGCTAGGAGGTGGGGCCTGGAATCAGGTGGGAGGGCTCAACATGGAAGGGCATATTTCCTCCAGGTTCTGCACTCACTCTCCGCACTCTGGCTGCCATGGTTGAGCACCTTTTCCTCTGCCAGGCCCCTCTACCATCCTGTTCCTGCCTTGGAGCCAGCTAACCATGGACTGAGACCATGGGCCAAAATAGCCATCTTCTCTTTTAAGCTGCAGGTGTTGGGTATTGTGTCTCAGCAACAGGAAAGTGATTAAAACATTTGGCTTTATCTCTTTGAATCTTAAAGGTCATTCTCTCTCTAGGTTTTTGGTCCAAGGCCTGCCAATCTCGGGGTGGCTGTGGTGGCAGTCATGACCCTGGGGCAGGTGGAAGTAATCACAGAGATACCAGATACGCTTGTTGGTACAGTACCAGTAAAAATGTCTCCAGGCAAAGTATTCTCTCATTTGCCCCAAGACTTGAGGGACTGCATAGCCTTTGTGGGCATGTTCTTGTCTACCATCTCTGCATGCTTAGGCGTATGGGCATCCCTCCTGGGCCCCAGCACTCCTTGTCTCAAAAGGAGTTCATAAAAAACCAATCCCATTCTTTGGGGGTATCAAGATCATGGGGCCTGCAGGGTCCAAAGCACAGGCTGGAAAGGATAAGTCATGTGCAGCAAGGCCTCCCTTCCCTGGTTCTGTTTGAATTAAAAATAAACCAAAAGAAAAGGAAAATGTACCAAATAAACTGGAATGCATACAGATACGTATATAGATATATAGATATAGATATACAAAACATACAGCAAATTACAAATGTGTTTTAGATGCCAGCCTTGAACCTTTCTACTCCTGATATGGTCCATTACTGGGCCCTGCCCCAGCTGTACTGAATCAGAACCTTTCTTTCAACCTAGGACCCCTAGGAAATTCAAACGCATGAGTTACAGCTTCAGACAAACTGGTCCAGGCACAGAGAGCTCCTGCTCAGCAACTCCACCTGGTTGCCAGGGTCTGAGGCTAATAAAATAGCTGCCTTTTCTTCCTTACTATGGCTCCCTTCCCATGAAACACCCCAGCCCAGGCTGTTCCCATTAGGGAAGACTTTCAGCAGCTCCTCCCAGGCCCCCAGCTGGCCCAGCTCCCAGTGCCCTGGTGGGTCCCCAGCCAAGGAGACAGCTCACTTCCTCCTGTTAGAGGCACTTAGAATGGAAACACTGAAGAGTTCTCCACAACTCCAGATGTAAACTCTTTCTGACATGAATAAAGATGCATCTGTCTGGCTCGAGTTCATTTGGAATTGGTATTTATTTATCCATCTACTGGGGCCTCTGGGTACCTGGGACACAGACCTAGTGATGGAAGAGAAGTCTGGAGGAGTAGCCATAGGAAGGAGGTTTAGAAGCAGGAGCTTGGCTGCTGCTCTTGCATCCTTGATCCTCCTGGAAAAGCTCCAAGCCACATCTGGAGGCCACATCTGGAATCTGTGATGCTGCTGGACTTTTCAGAACAGCAAGGAGAAGAAAGAGGGAAGGGGAGGGAGCTGTGCTGACATGGTCCAGACCACCCAGGAGTTTGCAAGCAGGGGTCAAAACAGGGAGACAAACCACCCCCCCTGCTCTCCTCTCACCCCACTCCCAGCACTCTGACCCCAAAGTCTGAGGAAGACAGAGCCAGCCACAACAGGCAACTGCACATAGCTACTGTCCTAAACCTCTCCCTCCTCGAAGCCCAAGCTGGAGAGACATGGTGAAAGCAGAGAGACCCCACCCTTCTGTATTCTTCTACTCCCCCCCCCACTTCCTCACAGAAGCCCTCCCCTAAACAAAACTCCAGGCCTCCTCTTCTCCCTCCCCGATCCCTCCTCTGTGTGA
The DNA here is from genome assembly GCF_000276665.1 of Chinchilla lanigera. NCBI lineage: Eukaryota > Metazoa > Chordata > Mammalia > Rodentia > Chinchillidae > Chinchilla > Chinchilla lanigera. The sequence continues at coordinate 14,868,134 of NW_004955415.1, read as the reverse complement.
CTAATATCTTTTAAATTAAAAACAAAACCAAACCATAAAAACAGAATAAGTGTATAGCCCCAAAGAGTTTACAAGATGCTTCCCCATAGGGAGCCTCTGCTGGTCTCTAACCACCCTGCAAAGTTGGAATCCCTACCCCTATCCTGTGCTGGGAAGTAGAGCCTGGGAAATGTTACTGGGCTAGACAACATTGCTCAGCCCCTAATGGCAGAGGCCTGGGAGGCTGTTCTGGACTTCCATCTGCCAAGGCTTCAGACCTTTCCAGTGCGGATTTCCAACCCCCAGGTCATCAGACAGCTCTTCCTCGCACCAGAGCTAGTGCTGAGAACAGTTATATTCTTTTCCTGGTCCATTAGCACCAAGTTCAGAAACCTGTTTCCTCCCTATCCCCTCCGTCATTCCACCCCAGATCTATCTTATCTTGGAGCCTGGGGAAACTCTATCCTTCTCTTCCCAATCACTAGAATATTTCGACTGTTTCGCAAATAGCTCTCCAGTACCTGGGACTCATTCCTAGCTCATATTCTACCACTGCTAACGTGGGCATTATCCATACCTTTTGCAGTGTGCCTTTGTATGTCCTTCCTATCCCTTCCATCTGAACTGACTTCATGGCCTGCTTTCACTAATAGAATTTGGCAGAAGTGACAGTGTGCCAAATTTAAACCTGGGCTTCAAGAGACCATATGCATTTCCACTTGCCTTGGAAATCTGTCCAGCTACCATGTGAGTAAGGCTTGGGCAGCTTTCTGGAAAATGAAAGCCCATGTGTCCCAGACACCCCCAGGAAACCAGCTAATAGCCAGCCAAATTCCAACCACGGAAGGAGCCCACCCCAAATCAGCCAACCCTTAACCAACCCAATAGCAGATGCATGAGGGAACTACTATGACTGGATGAGCCAGCCTAGAGCAGAAGAACCACCTTGAAGTACCATAGACAAACGAGAAATAATAAATGATTGGTGTGTGTGTGTGTGTGTGTGTGTGTGTGTGATTATTGGTTGCTTGGTTGGATTTTTGAGACAGGGTCTTGTTATGTAGCTCAGGCTGGTCTTGAATTCACAGCAATCCTCCTACCTTAGCCTCCCAAGTGCTGGGATTACAGGTGTGCACCATGTTACCTGGCTTATGATTATGGTTTTAAGTCAATAAATTTTAGTTAGGATGGTTTGTTAGACAGCAAAAGCAAATTGACCTCTGCCCACTGGTTCTCAGAGACTTCCCAGGCCAAATTCCACATTCCAGGAATAGAAGCCTTCCTAATGGAGTTCATTTCCCACACTATCTCCAAAGCCTTCTCATGATAGCACCGAGCTCCAGACACCAACATCTTTGACCAACATGGTGACACAGCTTCTATTGTCCCTCCTTCCCTGTTTTATTAGGGATCCCAGTGGGACCCAGAGTGTGCAGTAGATACCAGAGAAGATGATACCTGGCAGAGCTGGAATGATGTAAATGGGCTAAGCAAAAGGATTTGGAAAGTATCCAAGGGTGAGGGGGGACATTGAAGAGTGCGTTGCAGGGGAGCATATGAGTGGATTTAGAATCAAGAAAGAGAATTCTGACTACAGAATAATACAGGCCATGCAGGAGATAGGGCCACCAAAGCTAGGGATGGCACTGGGAAGGGGGAGCTCCTGCCTTCACCCAGATAAAAGCAAAAGGTAATGGGGAGAGAGAGAGTGCTCAGCCCAGCCCAGGTCCATGTGTCCTGGGACAAGAGCTTGTGCTAGGGGGAGGCAGACCCCAGAGCAACTTGTCCTCCCCAGTAAGACCTTCTTCGGGGGACACAGACAGGTCTCTGGAAGAGGGTGAGGGAAGGTTTGGAGGAAGCCCCTGTGGCTCAGGCCTTAGGCCTCCTCTGAAAGGACAGGGGCTCTGGGGCTCAGAGGAGTCCTTATCCCAGGCAGGGCAAAGCACGGGGCAATAGCAGAGTCCTCTACAGGCACCTGCCCACCTCCCAGTGTCCTACACTTCTGCCAGCTTTCATCATTTCCATGACTTTCGTGACACTGTTTCTACCAGACACCTCCCAAACAGCCTGCCCAGTCCAATTTGACCCCTCAGGGTAGTTGTAGTCCTCTCCCTCCACTAGCAAAACAATTTTGAACCACAGTTTATTTTTTTTTATTTTAAAAATAAAAGGAGGAAAACATTAACAGACAGACAACCTTTTACAAAATAGCAAAAGAACAGTACAGACAACACAGAGTTACAAACAAAGTGGTAGGAAATTAACAATGCTTGTTGTGTTACATATTGATATCTTCAAAGTGGTTTCTCATGAAAACAGAGACATGCAATATTGACCAATCAAGGACTCACTGACAGTTTCTTTCAGCAAAGAAACAGAAGACAGTAGAACAACTATGTTAACTATCCTGTATATACATACACACAAAATTTCTCCTTCTTTCCCTTCTCATTTCCCACATCCCAGTTGCCCTTTACCCTTGAGCATTTTGAACCACAGTTTAGACCTAAGGAAAAAATTCCCTGCAATACACACTGAGGAAGAGGTAGGTGCAGGGCAGCTGTAATGGGAACAGCCAAAGAGCATGGGAAGCTCCTCTGGTGGCTTTCAAAACCCAGCATGGAGCCAAGTGTGGTGGCACAAGCCTATGATCCCAGCCCTCAGGAGGCTGAACCTGGGCTACATAGTGAGTTCAAGACCAGCCTGGAATACAAAGCAAGACCCTGTGTTCAAAAACAAAACAACAATACAAACAAACAAACAAACACAAACCCAGCATTCTATATCATAGACCTGGAATGACCTGGGTACGGACAAGTTCAAGTTTGAAGATCTATTAGTTGTTGGAACAACCTCACAACAGGCTTTTCTTTATATTGTTTTTCTTTTCATTCTGTCTCCTTCTCTTTTTCTTTTGCTGATACTGGAAATTGAACCCAGGCCTATCGCACATGCTAAACAAGCACTGTACCACTGAGGTGTATCACCAACACTTTTTATTTTATTTTTAAGACAGGCTGGCCTCAAACTTGTGATCTTCCTGCCTCCACCTCCCAAGTAACTGGGATTACAGGCCTGTGCCACCTACCTAGATGACCTTTCTTTATTTAAGTAAGTTACCTTCAGTCTGTCTGTCCAGGGATTTGTTAAGCAGGCTGACTCACTCTTGTCTCTGGAGAGATTATAGGCTTCCTTCATGAAAGAACAACTTTCTTTCCAAAGGTTTGTTTCACTGCTAAGGAAAAACAACCCCTAAAAACCAAAGTCCAGATCCCAGGCGGGGCAGAGGCTGGGGTGTTCGTGTTCCCTGGGAGAACAAGCAGAGGTGGGCAGTGCTGGGCATCTCCCCGCAAAGCCAGCCTGGTGAGCACAGGAGCGGGTGGTGATGGTGACCCCCAGGGGACAGCCTTTCCGAGACTTTGGGTTGCCCCCAGTGATTTCACTACATTCTGGCCTCTGCCAACCAAACCCTACCCACTTCTCAGGCCCAGCTGGACTCTCCATTTCCTGAGGCCTTTTCCAATCCCCACACCTGCACTGGACCCACAGAAGTTCTGAGACTGGGGGCTTCTGGAGGACTGCGCTAGAGATTTGCTTAGCAGTCATCTAATGAACCCAGCACTCACCAGTGAGCCAAAGTTGGAAGCCATCACACTTACTTTTCCCTTTTATGTGTGCTGCCGGTCCCCAGCGTCCCTGAGTACCTATGACATGGCCCATGTTCTTCTGGGCACGAGGGGTACAGCATAAGCAAAGTCCTTGTGTTCATGGAACTGATGCACTGAGCTGATCAGTCAGATAGAAACCAAACAGATAAACCAGTAAGCAGACTGTGTCAGATAGGGGTAAGTACCCTAGAGACCAAACAAGCTGATAAAGTCAATAGGCCTGAAGGGAAATAAAGGAGAGATCCCTGTGATAGCTAAGGGAAGAGCATTCCATTCCCAAGGAAGGAGGCAGGGATCAACCAGTGTCAAAGCCTGGTGCAGGAAGAGAAGGATGAAGATGTTTGTGGCTTTTGCTCTGACAAAAAAAGCAAATGGGAAAGATGACAAATGGGAGTCAAGGGAAAGATTCAAGTAGAGGAGAACCATGATCTCAGCCTTGAAGGGATTAGTTACTTTGGCTTGAGAATTACCAGGGCCAGGGTAGGCAGGGAAAGAGAGAGACTAGGGTGGAAGCTGGGGAGATGAATGCTGCAGTGGTCCAGGAGCAAGTGATGGTAGCCCAAACTGGACAGTGGAGGTAATAAGTGGGCAGGTATTATGAAGGCAGATACAATAGGACTGCTGATGGCTTGGTTGAAGAATGTGAGCAAAAAGGAGATTCAAGGTTTCTGGCCTGAGAAGCTAGTCCAGAAGCATGGCAAAATGAGGAAGACAGAGGAAGGAGCAGGTTAAGGGACATGGAGTTCAGTTTGGGATAAAAATAAGAGCTTCATGGGTAAAATGATCATCTGTATTACCAGCTGAGGTCGATGGCTAACTCAGCAGGGAAGTTTTCCAGTGGGGCAGGACAGAAAGTCAACACCCTGAGCAAAAGTACTGCTTGCCCACAGAAAGACAGGGACATGAATATTTATAGTTTTATTCATGAAAATCCAAAACAAGAGACAACCCAAATGTTTAACAAGAAGGAAATAAACAAATTATGATCTAGCCATATGATGGGAAACTACTCAACAAGAAAAAATGTTGAACTATTGATATGTGCAACAATCTGGATGAACCCCAAATTTATTATGTAAGCAAAAAGGAACCATACACTGAAAAAATATAAACCATATTATTTTTATATGAAGTTCATGAACAAGCAAAACTAAGCTAAGATCAGAAGAGTCATTACCTCCAGAGAAGGGGACAGATTGACCTAGAGAGGCACAAAAAAGTCTTTTCTAGGGTGATGCAAAAGTTCTATATTTTGCTCTGAGTGGAGGTTAAATAAGTATGTAAGTGGGTAAGAAAGTTCACTAATCTGAATCCTTAAAATGCATGAATTTTACTTTATGTGAAGTAAACCTCAATTATTTTTTAAATAACACAATGAAAAAGAAATGATCATTGGGAATAGGCTGTGCTTGGAACACCCAGCTCCTCATGAGAGATCCTACATGGATGGAGTGCTATGGGGGATCTCATAAATTTTTTCTTCTCCTTCTTTTGTTTCTTATCCTTTTTCTTCTCTTCTGTCAGTCCAACATCTACAATCCCTTCCCTCACTGGGAGAAGCCAAGTTTTGTGACTTCCTTTCTCCAGTGATGAGGGTACCAGCCCAGAAGCAAGTCCAGTCTCTAGTTATGCCTCCCAGAGCTCTGAGTTTGGGGTCACAGAGGAGCAGGAATAGTTGAAAACACAAACACAGATGGAGACAATAATGCGAGCAGAGCATCAGTTCCCAGCCACATTCCTCCATGGTCAGACCTTCTGATTAATCCTATAAGACACCCTGTAATCGTCTAATAAATCTCTCTTCTACGTAGGCCACTTTGAGTTGGTTTCTGTGGCTTGTGACCAAATGCCCTGATTGGTAAATATGATGTTAGAAGACCCTAGAGTGGAGTGTCAGAGAGATCTGGATGGCGTCCTGAGTTACTCTGGTTTGTTAAGCCTGGAGCAGTCAGTAGGAGCTGGCTCCATGACCAGCCCAGGGCATGAGGGAGAGCCACTGGGCAGGGAGGGGCCTTGGAATGGCAGGGGAGCTGTGGCTACAGCTCCAGGGCAAGCCGCCCAGCCAGGGAGTTAGTCTGAGTCCTCTAGATGGGGGATGCGGCTCACCTTTCTTGCTGGATTTAAAGGCAAGACAGGGAACTTTATGGGAATCAACTGAGCCCACTGAACTGGATCCTCACAACCTGGACTGAAGATAAGGCAGGAGGAACTTTCAAGGAATGAGGCCCAGGATGCTACCTGGGGAGAGTGTCGTGGGGATGAGCACAGCCTTGAAACTGACCTTAAGATGTAAAGTGAACTTCAAAGGTCAGGTATGTGCGAGCACATGTGCATGTGCACTCACACACGTGCACACACACACACACATTAGCCTCCTCTTTAGAAATAAATGCAGGATAAGGATAAGCAAGTGCCAAGGCGGCCCCATTGACAAGGAGGAGGCCAAAGTGAGAGCTGGCCCTCTCATGTACTGGGCCACTCTGAGTGTTCAGCTAGGGTGAAGGAAGGTTCAACCCCTGGGATTTGGGTGTATCAGTTACCTTATGCAGTGTAACAAATCCCTCCAAAATGTGGTGACTTAAAATAATAAGCATCTATTTTTGGTCATGATTTGGGTCAGCTGGGCAGTTCTTTCTACACACGTGTCTACAGTCAGCTATGAGTTAAGTAGGGATCTCTGCTGATCTTGGCTGGGCTCTCGGAACATTTGGACACCATCTGAGGCAGGTCTAATATCTGAGCTAAGAAACTTCTCTCTGCCCCATACGGTCTCTTATCCTAACAGGCTGGTCTGAGCTTGTTCGTATAGTGATGGTAGCATGTAAGAGACCAAGCAGGAAGAGCCTATTGAGGTCTGAGCTCAGAATAGACATCACCTCTGGCACCCTCCATGGGCCAAAGAAAGTCCCAAACCCAGACCAAATCCCAAGGGGAGGGAGACACACTCTGCCTCTCACTGAAAGGAGCTGTACAGTCATATTGTATAGGGCTTCAATTTACAGAGGGACAGAGAATGGGACCACTTTTGCAATCAGTCTGCTACCCAGGGCAACAGTGAGCCCGGCATAGACTCTGCTGAGCCCCAAGTTTTCAGGCAAACTTAAACCACTGCTTAGAGGACAGACTCTGCCCCAATACTCCACAAGAGACCATTCCCTCTCTGAAGTCCAGACCAGGGAAAACATGAGGACACATCTTAGGAGCCCAGGAAGTCAGTCACCATTTCTGATAATAAGGGGTGTGTTGGTTTGATGTTTATTTTGCAAGGAGAAACAATATAAGGACACATAGTTTATAAGATTATTTATGATAGTCACCCAAAAACTGATATACAAAAGAGTGCAGGAATTCTGTCCACACACTAAAACCAAGGAATCTAGCCAAGGGCCTGGATCCCATGGAAATGTCCTGCATGAGTCCAGCTGAAGACGTAGAGGTCATAACAATGCCTCCCACGAGTCCAACTGGAAGCCTAGAGTCCATAACAATATCTCATGCAGGCCTGTTTCACAGATCTGCACTGGGAAGGCACAAAGGTCAGTGGTGTGGAATCTAGGAAGTCTGTGCCAGCAGGATGAAGGATCTGTGCTAGCAGGCTGAGGGGTCTGCACTGGAGCCAGGAAGTGATGTGCAAAGTAAGAACCAGAGCTCCCCTGAAAAGTGCCACAGCCATCCTTAGCAACAGTGAGGTCCTGAGCTCCTCCGATGAAGAAGACAGCTGAGTTCCCATCAGGGAAGCCAATGCAGCAAGCTTCTCCAGGAGACTGGCAGTGCATCATCTTCCCCTCTGGATCCAGGAAGTGATGCTCAAAGTGAGAACCAGAGCTCCCCCAAAGTGAACCAAAGCTATTCTCAGTGCCAACAAGGTCCAGAGCTCCTTAGAGGATGAAAACAGCCAAGTTGATCAGGAAAGCCAGCATGACAAGCTCTTCCAACAGAATCAACAGCTCCTTACAACTTCTACCAGTTCCAACAACCTTTCTCAGTTCTCAACAGCCTTTTTCTTCTCCCCAGTTCTGCCTCTATGCTGCTGGCCACAATCCTCAGTGGGACTCCCACACCCAGCACCATGCTTACTCAGTTCAGCTGGGGATTATGAGTTGACCACCAGTTGTCAATCCACCACAAGTGGGTACCAAAAGGGAAGGAGGGCCAGGAGAGAGGTAGGAATATGACACAGCCCGGCCTTTCTAGGGAACAGTACCCGGTCCCTGAGGCCTAGGAGGCAGATACAATCTTAATATCTCTCACTTCCTCTTTCCCCTTGTAGCTTCTCCTAGGCACCAAGCTCTCACCACCCCCTGACTCTAATAAGCCAGGATCTCTCGGGAAGCCCCCTTCAGCTCCATCACCACCTCCTCTCAGATTACCCCCAACTTCCTCTGGTTCTTTACATCCCCTTTTTCTACTATGTCTAGCCACTTTTCTCATTTCTGGGACAAAATACCCAACACCTATAAGTCAAGGCAGGAAATGTTCATTTTGGCTCACAGTCTACAGTTGGCTACCTCCAAGGCAAGGCAGCATAGCAGAGGGGCATCTGAGAGGAGAAACAGTTCATAGCATGGCAGGCAAAAGGCAGCAGCAGCAAGCCTCCCTTTCCCTTCTGTTCCATGCAGGCTACAGGCCCACACCCAGAGTGGGGCCTCCCATTACCCACGCTCAGAACTATGCTAAAACAATCAGTGGATTAATTTAGTTATCACACACTTAGTCCTAGAATCGCACACCCTAGATCCAGCCAACTCAAAAAAAACCCACCTATGAGCCCATGAGACTTTGGGGGGACATCTACACATAAACCATAGCATTTTACCTATATGCCCCCCCAAATACTCATGCACATCCATTTATGAGAAGGTGGGGCCTAATGAGAAGTTTTAGGTCAGAGGTGAGTAGGTTACTCTACTCTTGCTCCCACCATGATATACTGCCTTAACACAAGCCCACAGCAATGAGACCAAAAAACATGGACTGAGACCTCCAAAACTGTGAGTCAAACAAACCTTTCCTCTCTTTAAATTAATTTATCCAGGTAAGTGATTTGTTACAGTAACTCAGTGTCCCAGCTCCCTGGGTAAAGCATCCAGGGAGTCCTCTCTCTCCTGCTGAAGGTCCTAGATGTCTTCACAAATACTTCACCTGCACTCAGATCTTTGTCTCAAGACCTGCTCCTGGTAGTGGCTCAGAACCCCTCTTTGTGAGGGGTAGCTCTAGCAAGCTACTGGTCATCTGGAAAGTCTACACCATGAGTGACTTCTACTCAGTACTTAAGCTATCTGGAAACGGTGGTGCACTTGGCTGCTCATTCAGAAACCATCTCCTTCCCCAAGCGTTCAAGCTGGAAGACACCTTGATGGCAAACTTTTTCCTATAAATCCAATACACAGGACTCTTCCACATGGGCAGTGAAGGCCTCTTGACTAGAGGACAGGGATGACACACAAGTTCCATCTCAACTGCCACCTCTTATCAGTAAATAGAAGCTCACTGGAGGCTCTTTCTCTTGCTGAACTACTTCCTTCATCTGACTTGTCTCATCACAGATAGTAATCCTGTGTGGTAAGTATGGGCACCCATTTTATGGATGTGTAAAACCGAGGCTCTGACTCCAAAGTGCCTTTCCCAGGAGTTGAATTTTTAAGGATAGAAGAAATGCTTTTCATCAGGCCTATCTAAGGCCAAAGGCCTGACTCTATATCCTTTCTAGAGAAGGCAGTAGCAAAGGCTTTAACCAAGAGAACAGCCTAATATCTCTTTTCATTAATGAAGAAGACTGAGGTTATGAATACCTCAAATCTTTGGTTATCTTCTCCAACCAGGAGAAGTGAAAGGCTCTTTGGGGACCAGTGAAGGGCCTTTCCCACCTCAGACCCACCCCCAGCCATTTCTCTGCTGACCCGGAGCTCCACCCTCTCTGGCACATTCTCCCTCATCCCCCAGGGCCCCTGGTGTCCCTGATTTGCTGTCCTTGAGTGTCTGTCTCTCAGAGAGGGCTGGAGGCTGCCTGGCAAAGCCAGAGGTGAATTTTAACTGGAGCAGGCATGACTGGGGCACTTCCAAACCTCCAAGTTATGGAAAATCCAGGCCTTCCAGGGTGGTGACTCAACATTTCCACAGCAGAGGCTGCTGTGTGAGCCATGGACCACAGCCTTGGCCTCGGGCCGCTGACCAGGCAGCCGCCTGCCAGCAAGGTCGGCCGGTTCTCTCCCAGGGCTCTCTCCCAGCTTTCCACCAGCTCAGGCCCTTCCTCCTGCCACACAGAAGGCCCCTGCATTCCTGGACGCCCTGCTCCAAGAAGCCTCAGGGAAAGAGACTCATAGACCAGTCTCCACTCACAAGTGTGGCCTCAGCTTCCACCCTCTGTGCCTGGTGCTGACTCCAAGCCTGTTGCTAATGCTGTGTTGTGGTACATGAGACAGCTGCAAGGACTGAACCAGACCTATGAAGATCTTCCTGAAGGCTAGGGCCATGCCCTCTCCTCAGCTGAGAACTCCCTCCCACAAGGAGGCATTCACTGGGGTCACCCTGCCACCTAGCTATGGGCCATGCAGGGCCTCAGTGGGCTGCCTGGGAGGGAACTAGACCTCAGTTGCAGACTAACAGAGGTCTTTGATCCCATTTTCTAGACTCAAACCCTGAGATGAGGATTCATGGGCTTATGGTTTACAAGGAACAATCTCAAGAGGGGGCAGAGAGGAGCACAGGACAGCACGGGGGAGGATCTCAAGCAGGACGTAACCTCACCTTTCTCCTGGCCTCGCCTGACCCATGGGGAGCTGTGAGAGTGTGTGATAGAGACCACTACAAAGTGGCTCTGAGCAGGATTTACATTACCCAATTGGCTTTCCATGTTTACTTGTAAGTCTGCCCAAGGTCTAGGCCCCTTGTCTGGAGATGGCAGCCTGTAGCGGCAGGTGAAGCCTTGAAGCCTCAAAGGACAAGACAAGGCCACACTAAGGACACCTGGCTCCAACCTCAATTAGCTCGATAAAGAATGTAACTGCAGGCCTCCCTGGAGATAACATAGTTCTCCTAAATTAACATGATACATTACTTAGGGGAAAAAATGTATTACTTGGAGAAGCCCGTAAAGGGATTCCCAAGGTCCTGCCCAGATTCCTGCATTTTCTTCAGTATACATTGGGCTACCTCGAGAAGTTCTTGGTCTTAGCCCAGACAGAATCTCAAATTCTGTGAGAGGGTTTCAATCCTCCTGAAGCCCTGAAATCATCCCATTTGTCTCTTTTACTCAGCCTTCGCCATCCACTCTTTTCGGAGATTGCCGACCTGATCAGTCTGCAATAACTAAGGGATAATATAAGCCAGGCTTCTGGGCACCTGTGTCAAGCAGTCATCATTCACCCCTGGAGGACGGGGACCTGGGACAGAAGATGTGAGTTCCTGGGACATGGGTGAGACCATCTCTGAGGCCATCCAGATAGTCTGAATTGTAAGCTGTGTCCTCAGCACTGGCAGGAACTGGCAGAGGGAAATGCTGACCAGGGCATTAATATCACCCCTGGGCAAGATTCTTTTGACAGTTGACTCCTCAGTAACCATACAGGTGTATTAGGATGGTTCACCTGGGCCGGGTCACTGCAGCAATAAGGACAGAGCCCCAGTAACAGGCCCAGGTCAGGCCTCAGTATTAGGGAGCTACCATTCCCATTGCTTGCTGAAGTTATTTCAGTTAGGAGGTTAATTTTCCATGTCAACCTACACTGGCCACAGCACCCAGATGTGTGGTCAAACATTGCTCTAGATGTCTCTGTGAGGGTGTTTCTATATGAGATTAACATTTAAGTCAGTAGGCTTTAGTGAAGCAGATTACACTCTATAATGTGGCTGGGCCTCCTCCAATCAGCTGAAGGCCTAAATAGAACAAAACTTGCGACAAGCAAGAAGGAATTCTGAGTACTGTAATTTTTAATGTGGAGGTCTTTTACTTTCTTTGTGAGATTGATTCCTAACTACCTCATTTTTTGGATGCTATTGTAAAGGGTGTGGCTTCCCTAATTTCTCTCTCAGTGAGTTTGTTGTTTATGTACTGGAATGCTGTTGATTTTTGAGCACTGACATTTTATCCAGCTACACTATTCAATTTAGTTACTAAATCTACAAGTCATTTGGTGGCGTTTTTGGGGTCTTCTATGTAGAGTATCAGATTACCCACAAATAATGAAAATTTAACTTCTTCCTTTCCTATCCTTGTTCCTTTTATTTCTTTCTCTTGTCTAATTGCTCTGGCTAATGTTTCCACAACTGTATTAAACAGCAGTCATGATAGTGGACATCCTTGTCTTGTTCCTGATTTTAGAGTGAAAGTTTTATATTTTTGACCATTCAATATGATGTTAGCTGTTGGTTTGTCATAGATGGCTTTTATCAGATTGGGGTAAAGACTATCTATTCCAATTTCCCCTAGGTTTTTTTTTAATCATGAATGGGTGTTGGAATTTTTATACATTTATTGAGATTATCATGTGGTTTTTGTCTTTGTTTCTATTAATAAGGTGTATTACATTTATGATTTGCATATGTTGAACCACCCCTGCATTCCTGGGATGAATCCTACTTGGTCATGGTGTATAATCATCTTGTTGATTTGCTGCATTCTGTTTTCCCGTATCTTATTGAGGGTTTTTTGCATCTATGTTCATTAGGAAGATTGGCCTGTAGTTTTCTTTTTTGGTTGGGTCCTTATCTGCTTCTGGTATCAGGGTAATACTTGTTTCCAGGAATGATTTTGGAAGTATTGCTTCCCTTTCAATTTCAGAGATATCCCTTGTTCATGGACAGGAAGAGCCAACATAATGAAAATGGTCATGCTCCCAAAATTGTTATGCAGATTTAATGCAATCTTGATCAAAATACCATTAGCATACCTCACAAAAGTAGAGAAAATACTCCTAAAATTCATCTGGAAACAGAAGGAACCTAGAATAGCAAAAGCAATTCTGGACAACAAAGGCAAGGCAAGGGGCGTCACAATCCCTGACTTGCAATTATACTACAAAGCTACTGTGATGAAATCAACATGGCACTGGCCAAAAAAAAAAAAAACAAACAGACCTGAGGATCAGTGGAACAGATTAGAAGATGCAGACACAACTCCAAACACATTCCAAACACCTTATCTTTGACAAAGGGACCAAACATGTTCCCTGGAAGAAAGATAACCTCTTTAATAAATGGTGCTGGAAAAACTGGCTTTCCACATGCTGAAGAATACAACTAGACCCATTTCTACCAACATGCACTAAACTAAAAGCAAAGTGGATCAAAGATGTAAATGTTAAAACAGAAACATTAAATTTACTTGGAAGGAAAATAGGTAGAAATTTTAAAGACAAAGGCACAGACAGACACTACATGAAGAAAATCCAGATCACACAAGAAATACTTCAAAGAATCAATAACTGAGATCTCATCTTATTAAAAAGCTTTTGCACAATAAAAGAAATCACCAGCAGAGTGAAAAGAAAACTCACAGAGTGGGAAAAAAGTTTAGCCAGTTGTCACTCAGACAAAGGACTTCCATCTAGAACATATAAAGAATTGAAAGAAAGACTCCCCAAATTCAAAGACCCAATCCAAAAATGGCCATCTGAGATGAATACATATTTCTTACATGAAGAAATACAAATAGTAAATAAATATTTCTTACATGAAGAAATACAAATAGTAAAATAGTGAAAAAATGTTCAGTATCACTGATCATTTGAGAGATGCAAATTAAAACAACACAGATTCCATCTCACTCCAGGAAGAATGGCTATCACCAAGAAATCAACCAATAACAAATGCTAGAGGATCCATGAGGAAAATGGAACCCCAATAACAAATGCTGGAGGGTCTGTTGGTGGGAGCACAGAGTGGTGCAAGCACTATGGAAATCAGTGTGGAGATTCCCCAAAATATTAGGACTGGAGGTCCCATTTGACCCAGTTATTCTTCTTTTGGGTATCTTCCTGGAAAAATTAAAAACATCATACCACAGCAATATATGTGCACTCATGTTCATAGCAGCACAATTTTTTATAGCTAAATCTTGGAAACAACTCAAATGCCCATCAACTGAGGAATGGATAAAAAAAGATGTAGTCTTTTTATACAATGGACTACTAATCACCCATAAAGAATGATAAAATGGAGACTTTCATGGGTATTATGGTTTGTGTCTGCATGTCCCCCCAAATCCTCATGCAGTCGTGGGGTGGGCTTCTAGGATTTGTGATTGATCCATGATCCAATGCTAGGATTATGGGTGTGAGTGTTATACCTGCCCTGGGGAGGGTAGTTTCCACACAATGTAAGGGAGGGAAGGAGGCTGCTTGCTGCCATTCCTCCCTTTTGCTTTTGTTGTTTCTGCTGTGTTCCACCACCATGAATGCTTGCCCTCTAACATGTGCCATTCTGCCTTGGAGCCTGCCAAGTATGTACTGACACCTCCACAAACTGTAAACTAAATAAACTTTTCCTTCCTTCATTTTGGGCATTGGGTATTTTGTCTCAGCAGCAAAGGAAAAGTAACCAAGACAATGGGTAAATGGATGCAACTGGAGACCATACTCATAAGTGAAATAAATCAGACTGACAAGGGCAAACATCATATTGTCTCCTTGGTGTAAGGTCTAAAGTGTACAATAGGTATTGTGAAATGGGAAGAAATTGTTCAAAAAGAAAGAGGAACTAGGGTGGGTGAAAGGGGAAAGGAAGGAAGGGAAAAGGAAAAAAATACAAGATAGTTATATTACTAGTTTCCCTTGTTCATTGAAAAGAAAGTTTTGTGTTAATATCATTTGGAGAATTTTATGCTCATGTCTTGTACATTAAGTAACTACCTAGCAGATAACAATGTGCAATGTATTAATTAGTGTTATTCTTTTATTATAAATTTTTTTTAACTTTTTTCCATAAAATAAAAAAGAAGGAATTCTGTCAGCAGTCAGCTTTTAGACTGGAATGGGACATCGACTTCTCCCCAGGTCTCCCGCTTGCCAGCCCATCCTGCAGATTTTGGATCTATTGGTGGGCATGATTATGTGAGCCAGTTTTGTGGGGGGGAGTGTTATGGTTTGTGTCTGGATGTCCCCCCAAAGCCTCATGAAGTCCTGAGGGGGCAGGCTTTTCAGAGGTGGCTGAATCTAGAGTTTGTGATTGATTCATGGTCCAGTGCTGGGACTGAGGGTATCAGTGCTACTCCTGCCCTAGTGCAGGTAGCCTCCACATAATATAAGTGATAGAGAAAGGCTTATCCCTTCCTTCTCTGTCTCTTGTTGCTTTTGCTGTATTCCATCTCCATGAAATGTTGCCCCTCTGCCATGTGCCACCCTGCCTTGGAACTAGCCGATTATGGACTGAAACCTCCACAAACTGTGAACTAAATAAACTTTCCCCCTTTAACTTTGGGTGTTGGGGATTTTGTCTCAGTATCAAGAGAAAAGTAACTAAGACAGGGGCTTTGGGGAGAGACACTGTACAATTTGCATCATGCATGTTAAGTATAACATATTGCCTCTGTGGCTTTTGTTTCCCTGAAGAACTCTACTATAGAGAGAAAGGAGACCAGGAGGTGGGTCACCCAGGACCCAAAGACAGTGGCCCAAGAGCATGCTCCTATGCACCCCTTAAAGTATGCATGGGAATTCTTGGGACTCAGGACAGAACCTTCAACTTGTTTGGCATCCACTGAATCGGCTCCCCAGGCAGCCCCTTCAGGAGGTCACTTCTCTCCCAGGCACCTCCTGCCAGTCTCTACCACCCTGCCTCCCCTCTCTCCACACCCCTCCCCATCGCAGCCTACGGTGGCAGGGACCTGAGCTCAGGAAGGGAGAGTGAAAGAGGGGAGCCAGAATCCTTCACTCTTCCCCACTCCTGATGGTCTCACCAGGATGCCAAGGACCCAGGACCATCCAAGGGCACAAAAGGCAGTAGAAGGACCCCAAATGTCACCCTCTCAATGACCTCAGCTCTACAAAGCTCCCTCTTTGCTTCCTGCCATGAGGATTCCCAACTTTCCATCCACCACCAGTATCAACAAATGCATTACTGAATTGCGCCCTACGTTGGGCCGCACAAAAGATTAGCACCTTAGATAGGGGCCAGTGGTGATCCCACAGCAGCACACATCCAGAGGGGCTCCAGGCTGCAGCTGGCTCATGGCAAATATACTCAGGCTGTGAGCCAATGCGAGTTGTCAAATCCCCTTGCTGATACAAGTTATTGTCCACATGCCCTGAGAAATAAGAGGGGGAGTTCTCAGTGTTTTTCAGCCCTTCCAGCTACCAGCAGAAGGCTCAGCTCCCAAAAAGATGAAAAGAAAAACACCTGAGTAGGTCACCATATGCTGTCTGCACAAATGACATGGGAACCTTAACTGAGCAGCTAGCTACCATGCTTTGCACTTTAAATACAGACCTTGTCAAATGCTTCTCACAACCACCCTGGCAGGAAGATATACCCATTTTACAGATGAGGAAAGTGAGGCACAAGGTGCTCAGTTGTTTCCACAAGGATGAGGTACTGGAGTGAGGATAGAACCTCCCTGGTTATGTGCTGTCCTGTCCAACAGCACCTCAGAAGGGGGATTCCCAATGCCCTCACTAGACAGTGTGTCTCCAGAACCACGTGGGCCATGAGGTGCTGAGCCCCTGGATCAATATGGTCCTCATCAGAACTCAACAGTCAGCCTTCCAGTTCACATACCAAGTTCCTGTGACTGCAAGTGGGAGTCGAGCTCTGGACATGCAGAGGACTGAATTTCTCTTAAATTTTTCTAAGTTTTCAAATTAAGGCATAATTTGCAGATCTTCAGTGTACAGCTCAATGAATTTGTAGTTCTATAAAATTATGCGTATACAGCTGAGTTAGGCGTGCAATCCTACTACTTGGAAGGCTGAGGCAGGAGGATCACAAGTTCAAGGCCACTCTGGACAACTCTAAGAGATCCTGCCTTCAAGTAAAAAAGGCTGGGGTGCAGCTCAGTAGTACAGCAATTGCCTAACATACACAAGGCCCTGGGTTCAATCCCCAGGCATGAAAAAAAAAAAAAAAAAAGAAAGTAACCCACCTCCCCATTAGATACAGAGCCAAGCTCCAGCCCCAAGATCCCCTCACTCCTTCCACTCCATACCTCTCATAATTTTCTTTTCTTTTTTCAGTCCCATACTTTTCTAACATCAGCTCAGTTTTGCCCCTCCTTGAACTTCATATAAATAGAACTGCACAGCACAAACTCTTTCATTCATGTTGCTGCTTACATCGGCGGTTTGCCCGGTTAGTACTGAGTCATATTCCGTGCGTGAATGCCCTGCTGCAGACTGTGGATTCCACAGTCCACAGACCTTTGTGTTGCATTCAGTTTGGGACTATTCAAAATACAGTCTAGTCCATGCCTTTTTGGGAGGCTAAGCAGTTGTTTCCTTAGATTAAAGTTCTAAATTGGAGTTGCTGAGTTATAGGCAAAGTGGGTGCTTTTTGTTTTGTCATTTGTTTGTTTGTAAAGTGGGTGTTTGGGGGATCCCACAGCAGTACCTCTAAAAAAACAAAGCCTCCATCCCCAGTACCTATGAACATAATTTTCTTTGGAAATGGGGTCTCTGTCACTGTGAATGAGTTAAGAGGAAGCCAGTAGTATGGGCCCCAATCCAATATCACTGGAAAAGAGAGATCTGGACACAGGGAAGGACCAAGTGAAGACAAAGGCACAGAGGGACAACACCATGTGACAACAGAGGCCAGGCCTGCATGACGCAGTTGCAAGCCAGGGCCCCATGGGTTGTCAGTGACCATGGAGAGTCAGAAAAGGGCACGGAGTGGATTCTTCCATAAAGCCCTGGAAGGAGCCTGCCCCCCCCATACCTTGATCTAGGATTTCAGCTTCCAAAACTGTAAGAGGATATGTTCCCAGTGTACGTGGGCACCCTGTGTGTGGTGCCCTAGGAGACGAATATAGTTTAGTAGCTACTTTGTAGCCCAGCAGTTTGCCAGAAGGCCAATGCTTTTTTTTTTTTTTTTTTTTTGAGACAAAGTCTTGCTATGTAGCTTAGGCTGGTCTTGAACTCACTATATAGCCCAGGCTGACCTCGAACTCACAGTGATCCTCCTGCCTCAGCCTCCCAAGTGCTGCTGGGACTAGAGGTATACAGGTTAGATTTAGGGTAATTGGTGGTCACACCCTTGTACTGCCTCAAGGCTCTTCTCCAGGCACATCTTCCTAAACCACTGCCCCTGCCATAATGGCAAAGGCTCAGAGAGGATGAGTAACTTGCCCAGTGTCACACAGCTGGCAGGAGTGATAGGGCTGAGATTTGAACACAAATGGACTGATTCCAAGGTTTTTGTGACACTTGGGCTCCAAAGAGTATTCCCACCTGTCACCACCTGTGCAGGCAGAGTTGGGCTCCCCCAGCTCCGCCTGCTGGCTCACCTCAGGTTTCAGGCTGAGTCATCACAGCTGAGACTTTGCAAGACCTCTAATGGGCCAACAACTCGATAATCTGATGATGCAGAAAGCCACATGTGAAGCTCCCGCCCTAATAACCACATCGTTTATAAGGAAACAGTCTACCTTCTCCTCAGCCTTTGGCCGCCTGCCCTTTGTGAGGCTCAGTGGAGATTTTCTGCGTAGGGCCAAAGCAGGGAAGCACCTTGCGTGCCTCCAGACCCAGAGGGACTCCCCAACCCAGGCTTCGCTCCTGTCATGGCCTCTGCACATTCCTAGTGGGGATCAGGGGGATAGGCCAGAGCAGCAAAAGCGGGAAGGCGAGGTAGGGAGTGGAGTGGAGTCAGCAAGGGACTGGGTCATCAGCCCAGCTGCTCAGAGGCTGAGGCCAAGGCAAAACCCGAGGACAGAGTGGGACAGTAGCCACTGCTGGCCGAGGCACCAAGCAGCTGTCCACTCTCCTCTAACTACCTCCTCTGGCTTTGGGCTGAGGCTCCCTGCTTTTCTCTGATTCTCCTTAATCTGGTTCTCTTCCTTCCCTGCTGTGCCTCTTAGAAGGATTTCTCCTGTGTCCAGCATGGCAGCATGGTGCAGGGGACATGGAACTGAGGGATACCACATGGTCCCTGCCTTCTGGGGCCTCCAGTGGAGTTTTTCGTCTTCTTTTTTCTTCCTAATGCTGATACTTCCTGGGATGCAGTCTGCTGTGCACCTCTCCTCTCTCTGCAGTCTCTCTAACCCCTGCTACACCCAGGGCTGGGAATGGAGCCCAGGACCTGGCGCAGGCTATACAAATGCTCTACCATAATGCTCATCCCCAGCACCTCTCCCACAATAATTTCATCTGCTCTGAAAACTTCATGCCTATCACTCCCCAATATCCCACACTCCCTCTGGAACAAGCCAGATCCTACTGTCTCCTGAAAACAAATTCTGTATTTTCTCTCTTTTTGTTTCTGTTTATGGAGGTGGGGTGTTAAAAGATAAGTTAAATCCCCTTTCTCCCAGAGTTCATTGTTCTCCTGAATAAGAATATAGCACCCACTGTGTGCCAGGCTCTGTCTACCCCATTGCATCCTCACAGCAGCGAGTTCTGCGGTGCTGGGCTGCGATTTGCTTACGGCTCTGCTCCCGCTGCCCTGGCCCTGGTTCCCTGGGGGCAGGGCATCTTCCCCCACCCTACTTCCCTCAGCCTGTGACCTGCTTTGGCCAGTGGAATGTGGGTGGAAGCAATGTGCCAGCTCTGAGCCCAAGACTTATGGAGGCGTTGTGTGTTTTGCTTGTGATTCTTACACATATGACCTCTGACATGAGAACACACCCTGGAAATATGCTGGTGGTGACACATGCAGCAGAATGAACCCAGTGGCCAGCTCAGAGCCCATCCCAGCCCAGCAGCAGTACAGCCAACCCTTGGGAATGAAATATAAGGGTTTAGGGTTGATACCCATTAATCCTAGGGATGTTGTTGTTGTTACACAGCATTAGGGCAGCAATTGCTGACTAATACAATCATCATTTCCCACTTTACACAAAAGAAAACTGAGGCCTGCAGAGGGTAAGTAATGTTTCCAAGATTACACAACTAGTGAGAGAGGGAACTGGATATAAATAGAAGCAATCTGGCTGCAATCTCACTACTCTATGATGATTCACACCGAGAATTAACGTTTTCAAGCATACTCTTACACTTTATTATATGTGTGTGTCTAGTTTACATCTATTCACATGTGTATATTCACATATGTACATACTCAAATACATAATATATAAATACATATGTTTATGTTATAAACTTATAGTATATGCTATAAAATTATTATACTATGAGTTATACTACCTCATTATTTTACATATTTTTAAACTTTATATAAATGGCAACATTACACATATTTTGTAGCATGCTTTTACACTCAAAGTTATGCTTTTACAGTCATCTCTGATGATACCCAAGATGTTGTTTATTTTACCTGCTCTCTGTCATTATGTGAATGTATCCAACTTCCTATCAAATGCACATTCATTTCCTTCCAGTTCTGGCTATTTCAAACTGCACTGCAATAACCATTTGGGTACTTGTCTCCTCATACATCAGTTTCCCCAGGGTATGTGTGAAGTGGAATTGCTGGGTCATAGAGAATGTGCATCTGTCACTCTGTAACATACTGCAAAACTGCTTTCCAAAGTTTTATACCAATTCATATCAGGGTGTGAGATCTACCCATGAGGCGTGTGAGATTTCTAGCAGGGGATGAGATGACTGGCTGATCCACCTGCTTGTCCCGGTGGACAGTCCTGGTCCTCACACAGACCTTCTGGTACACCCCTGGTCCAGCTGCTGTGTATGCTGCCAGTGGCTCCCAGGTGCCCCCTTGCTGGAGAGTTGCCCTTGGCCATGAAAATCCCGTATCTTTGCATTAGTCCAGACCTATAGAAGATCACTTGCTATGCAGTTCAGGCTGACCTTGGACTTTCAAGAATCCTCCTGCCTCAGCCTCCCAAGTGCTAGGATTACAGTCCTGCATCACCATGCACTTACTTTTGAGTCCAAAGGATGGAAAAAAAAAGATGCAAGCAAAGGAAAGAAGCTGTAGTCCCCACCTCCTGTAGCCTTGCTCTTCCCAAATTTCACAGTAGAAGAAATAGCTGTAGGAAGAGGAAGACGGAAGAAAAGAGGGAAGGGCTCCAAGGAGGAAGAGAGTGGAGCACAGCGTTTCACAGCTTCTCCTAGGGCAAGTGTGCTGGGGGTGGGTGCTGGACAGGCCTTCCTCAGCACATGAAAGGATACTGGACACTGCTAAGAGGAGCCCATGCTGCCTCCACCGCCCACTCACTCATTCCTTCATGTCTTTTTCTTCCCATCACACCTTCCTGGCTGCATTCACTCACCTGTCCTTCCTGCTGGTGTCTCCAGGGTGGGGACACTGCCCAGGGCACAGCAGCAGCTCAGGACCTAATGAGTTAATGAAGGGCTCTCATTTTGTGCATATAGAAGGTTTTTAATTGGGAGAAAAAGGCTTCCGAGGAGCTCTACATTTATAATTGTTCCCCCACTGGCTACCAAACCCTGCATTTACACTCACTGCCAAGTACACAACCATAGCCCATTTCCCATCATAAACCCGGTTTCTCTTTCTTTTCCCCTCCCTGCTCATGGTCTCTACTGCAGTCCCCACACCCCTTTCCTCTCTTTTTCACTTCCTGTGCACATTCTCGGCAGCCCTTAAAGCTCTTCTCTGTAACATTGATGGGCTCCGCTCTCAGCCTGTCTTTCCACAGCTCCACCCCACCCCACCTGTCTTCTTACTGCTCCTCACATTCTTTCCAACCTGCTGCCACTGTTGACCTCACCTTACTTCCTCCTCCTCCCTCTTCCCAGAAACACACACACACTTGTGCACTGTAACCACTGAGACATGGGTGTTTGCCTGTGTATGTTTCTCCACTTTGTATCTTAGTCCCTTTTCCCTCCAACCCTGTCTCCCAGCACCAGTGTGCTCCGGGCAGGTGTTGCCGGCTCAGACCTCTCAGTGCGGACCTTTGGCCACAGGCATTGTGGTTGACCGGATAATGGCACTTCAAGATGTCCACATCACAATCTCTGAAACCTGTAGATATACCTTTACCCTTGCACAACAGGAGGGATCTTGCATTGTGATATGATTAAGGATGTTGGGAGGGGGAGATTTTTCTGTATGTTTTGTTTTAAAGAGAGTAGTAAATGAAAAACAAAGAAATAGAACAGTAGCAGCATACCAGTATCACAAACATAAACAAATCAAAGCAAGAACATTTAAAGGGATATAGAGTGTAACAATATGCAGTGGAATTATAATGGTGAACTCCTACCATCTTGTCTAGTGAAACTCTCTATTATCTCTACTGTTTTTTTTTTTTTTTGAAGAATTATTTTCTTACTCCCTATAATGGTTTGAGCAATCTTTCATTCTTATGTCTGGTAATCTGAGCAATGTAATTGAGGATAGTGATATGTAATGTAACAACCACTGTTGATTTGTATTATTTTGTCTTGAGACTTTGTTTTGTTTTGTTTTGTTTTGTTTTTTTAGACAGAGCCTTGCTGTGCAACTCAGGCTGGACTTAAATTATGTAACACAAGCTGGCCTCAAATTCATGGAGATCTTCCTGCCTCAGCCTTCTGAGTACTGGGATTACAGGCATGTGCCACAACACCCAGCAGCAGTGGGACATTTTTAAAGTGCTAAAAAAATTTCAACCCAGAATTTTAAATTCTGGCATGGTAGTGCATGCTTATAATCCCAGCACTTTGGGAGAATGAGGCAGGAGGAATGCAAGCTCAGGTAGTGTAAGAGACAAATGAAATGAAAAGAAACACTACCCAATTTCAGGGATTATTATATATCTACAGTCATCAAGACTGTGCAATATTGGCAAAAAGACAGATACATAGATTTATGGAACAGAACACACAACAGAACACAAAACAAATACCCACACAAATATGCCCAACTGATTTTCCCTCCTCTAGTAATTGAAATTAAATCCAGGAAGGACTGAGCTACATGCCCAGCCCTTTTTATTTTATTTTGAGACAGAGTCTCACTGAGTTGCCCAGGCTGGCCTTGAACTTGCAATCTCCCTGCCTCAGCCTTCTATTAGCTGAGATTACAGTTGTATGCACTGCTCACCTGGCTGATTTTTGACAATGGTACAAAACTATCCAACAGAAGAATGATAGCCCTCTCAGAACAACTGGATACCCAAGGCCAAAAAAAGAACTTCAACTTGAACATCACATGTGTTGGTTTGGGGCTGATTTTTGCAAGGGAGAAAAATATAATACAGGCCACATATTTTATAAGATTATTATAATAGTCACCCAAAGAATGATATGCAAAAGAGTGCAGGAAATCTGTCCACACACTACAGAGCAAGAATCCAGCTGAGGGCCTGGATCCCATGATAATGTCCTACATGAGTCCACCTTAAGACCTAGAGCTCATAACAATGCCTCCCACGAGTGTAACTAGAGGCTCAGAGCCCATAACAATGTCTCATGAAGGTCTCTTTCACGGATCTGGATCTGCGCTGGGAAGGCCCAAAGGTCAGTGTGGAATCTAGGAAGTCTGTGCCAACACAATGAAGGATCTGTGCTAGCAGTCTGAGGGATCCATACTGGAGCCAGGAAGCAATGCTCAAAATAAGAATCAGAGCTCCCCTGGAAGGTACTACGGCCATCATCAGCAATAGTGAGGTCCCGAGCTCCTCCAATGGTGAAGACAGCTGAGTTCCCATCAGGAAAGCCAATGCCCCAAGCTTCTTCAGGAGCCTGAGCTGTGCACCTTCTTCCCCTCCAGAGCCAGGAAGCGATGCTCAGAGTGAGGACCAGAGGTCCCCCAAAGTGAATCAAAGCTATTCTCAGTGCCAACAAGGTCCCGAGCTCCTCGAAGGATGAAAACAATCAAGTTCATCAGGAAAACCAGCATGACAAAGCTCCTCCAAGAGAATCAATAGCTCACTACAGCTTCTACCAGCTCCCAACAGCCTTTCTCAGCTTCCACCAGCTTCCTTCTCCTTCTCCGGTTCTGCCTCTTATGCTGCTGCCAACAGTCCCCAGGTGGGCCTCCCTCACCCAGCACCACGCTTACTCAGTTCAGCTGGGGGTTATAAGCTGACCACCAGTTATCAATCCACTACAACACTTTTTACCAATAATTCAAAATGAATGATGGACTAGAATATAAAATACAAAAATTTTAAGAAAAATAGGGGGAAATCATCAAAACCTAAGACTAGGCAAAGAATTACTAGATTTAACACCAAAATCACAACCTTGAAAGGAAAATTTGAGAAGTAAATCTCCTTCAAAATTGAAGTTTTCTGCTCTGTGAGTGACTCTTTAAGAGAATGAAAAGACAAGCCACAGACTGGAAGAAAATACTCGCAAACCGCATACCTAACAAAAGTCTAGTACTAGCATGTCCAACCCCCACCTATGTCCTATGGGCTGCACATGGCTCTGCACAGCTAGTAATGTGACCCTACAAGGTAAAGTGTAACATTATTATGTGATTTTTTTATGGTCTCACTATCCAGGCTGGTCTTGAAGAAGCCCAGGCTGGCCTAGAATTTGCAGTCCTCCTGCCTCAGCCTCCCAAGTGCTAGAATTACAGGTGTGTGTGCCCAAGCCCCTCCTATTATGTGATTTTTAGGGATGTTTTTAATGACTCGATTGTGCAGTGCTTGAGCATGGACTGCAGAGATGACAGTGGAATGGTTCATAGGGAGAGGTTCAGTGCTGTGCTAACCCCACAGTCTGCCCTGTCACAAACCGTGAAATTTAGACCCATGTGTATCTAATGTTTTATGTGCTTGTGTGACTGGCGGAGTAAAATACTGTGGTTACCAATAATACTATTTCAGCCCATGTGTGGGCCTGTGAAGGCAAGTGTTTATTGCATTACAGTCATGTAAGTTTTCTTATTTAATTATTAACCTTGGGCAGCCACTTCCACTGCACCAGACACTGCTACGTTGGCTTCACAAAAACAGTCAAATATTCCACTCGTTTTATGTTTATGTTGTCCTCCTTTTAAAATGTTATAATGGAAAACATTTTTTTTAAAGAAGTTTTATTACCACTATATATACATTATATATTTTATATATGGCCCCAAGCAATTCTTCACTCACTGCAGCCCAAGCAAAGCAAAAGCTTGACCCGCCATGGAATATCTCGAGTATGTAAAGAATTCTCAAAACAGTAATAACAAACAAACAAAACCCCTGCAAATAGTCCAATTAGAAAATAGTAGAGGATCTAACCAGATGCTGTACCAGGGAGGATGCAGATGGCAAATAAAGATACGAAAAGATGTTTGACATCCCTGGCCACTATGAAATTATGAAGTAAAACCACAATGAGACATCACTACATGTCTATCATAACAGCTACATAGAAAATTATAACATGAAATGTGGGTAAAAATGCAGAGAAACTAGATCACTCATCTATTCCTAGTGGAAATGGAAAACAATCTGGCAGTTTCTTATTAAACTAAACATGCAAATTTCCACATGACTCAGCAAGTACACTCTTGGCATTTATCCCAGAGAAATTATATTATTCACAGGAAAACCTATACACATGTTCACCACTATTGTACTGTGTTGACTATTCACAATATCCAAATTGGAAACAAATCAGTTGTCTTTCAACATTTCAAGGTTCCCTTTGTGAGATGGCAGTGCCTGCAAGCAGGGTGAGTCTGTGCCTAGTGATCCCCTCATTCCTCTGGGACTGCAGGGCCGGTGAGCAGAGTGTGAGTCCACGCTCTGTGCTTCCTCCATTGCCTCAGGGGTGGCAGGGTCTTTAAGAGGAGTGTAAGGACAGACGCCTTTGTCAAGTAGACTGACAGGAAGACCAAGACCTGAGGCCCAGGATAACAGCCAGGTCCTAGGTGCATGGGTGCACACGTGACATTGGAGGGCAGAGTAATTGGAGAGACCAGCAGCGTGGACATGTCTGATGCAGCATTGAGGAGCCAGTGACTGAAATCTGGAGAAATCCACCAGCAGAAGTTCAGTTCCAGGCCCCACATTCAGAGGCCAAGATCATCTCCATACCCAACACATTTTTGGGATTAAATATGGACACTAATACAGAACTGTAAGCACCAGAGGTATTTTACTAATTTCATTCTCCCTTGTTTGTCTTATTGGGTATCCCTCTCCTGTCTGATTGGATGTCATCTTGTTTTTTTCTGTATTTGATAGTTATTTTTGTATTTGGGGTTTTTATTTTTTCTTTTTCTATTTTTCTCTCCTGCCTTTCTCTCATCTCCTTTTTCTTTTTTCCTTCAGTTCATTTTTGTTCTCTTTCTCTTTTCCCCTTCTTTTTTCAATGTTTAGGTTTCTTAGATTTTTTTTCATTCCTTCTATAGTGTCACTTTTCTCTTTTCCCAACTACCTCTTAAATTTAAATCTGCAAGTGAGTAAACATTGTCTCTGCCCTTCTGACTACTCCTTTGTATTCTTTTTATTCTTTCCCTCCTGTGTCCTCCAGTTTCCCAATCTTGGATGATCATCCATTAATTTCCAGCCCTGATTCTACTACATTTGACCTCACTCATCACTTTAGCCTATCCTCTAACCATCTTAATCCTCCTGTTTCTGACAGAAAGGTAAAATCACCTGACTAAGGAGAAAATCACTACATACAAGGGCATGTATATTTTTTATTTTGTTACCTATTTTTACAGTTTACTCCCATGGTCAGAGGTAACAGGTTAATGATTACCATAGTCTATCAGTAGTTAAGGGGCACTTGAAACTATTGTTGTTACTAAGTGTACTACTTTAGCCAGGATGTCATACATGTTATAAAATTTTTCTTCCCTGTATGATAACACTGCGACTGTATGAGGTCATAATCACCACCACAGCACAGTACCAAAGGACTAGGAGCTGAGTCAATTAGTAATCTTGCATCCTTTACAAATTGGGAAGCTAGGGCCTTGAGATAGCTATAAGAAACCATCTACATCTAGAAGACATCCCTGAAGAACAGATACCCTCTAGGGAAAACTAAATACTAGCAATAAAGCTATATATCATACGAAACTGGAAAATATCAACATAGAAAACAAAATATAAAAGAGAAAATAGAAAATGACAAGATGAAGAAGCAAAATGCAACCCCAGACCCCCAGCCCGCCCAGGATAAGCCCAGAACTCAAGGAGATAAATGAAACTGGAAATCAAACACTGGAACTTTCTGAAATGATAGCAGCAGAACTGAGAAAACAAGTGGAAAAGCTGTAGAGAAAATAATCTCTCAGGTACAGAAAGAAATGATGCTTAAAATCAAAGCTATTAGAGAAGACCCCCCAAATTCAAAGACCCAGCCAAAAAATGGGCATCTGAGATGAATACACAGTTCTCAGATGAAGAAATACAAATGGCAAATAAATACATGAAAAAATGTTCAACATCATTAGTCATCTGAGCGATGCAAATTAAAACAACACTGAAATTTCATTGCACCCCAGTAAGAATGGCTACCACCAAGAAATGAACCAACAATAAATGCTGGAGGGGCTGTGGTGAAAAAACAACTCTTCCCCGCTGTTGGTGGCAATGTAGACTGGTGAAATCACTTTGCAAATCATTCTGGAGATGCCTCAAAAAATTAGGATTCAAAGTCCCACTTAAACCAGCTGTTCCCCTTCTGGGCATTTTCCCAGAAGAATTAAAAACAGCATACCACAGAGATATATGTGCACCCACATTCATAGCAGCACAATTTTTCATAGCAAAATTTTGGAAACAACCCAAATTCCCATCAACTGAGGAATGGATAAGAAAGATGTGGTATTTTTATACAATGGAATATTACTCAGCTATAAAGAAAGATAAACTCAAGGCTTTTATAGGTAAATGGATGCAACTAGAGACCATACTCATAAGTGACATAAATCAAACCCACATGTGTAAACACCATATTGTCTCCCTAGTGTAAGAACTTGAAAGAGTAAATAAAACTGAAAGGTACAATAGATACTGTGAAAGGGAAATAAACTGCTTAATAGAAAAGAATTGGGATGAGGGAAAGAAGAAAAGAAAGACGGAATGGAAATAAATAAATATATATATGTGTGTTTGTGTGTGTGTGTGTATATATATATACACACACACACAAGATAGCTCAGATAATTTCACTCCTAATTTCTATTGGCTTATTGAAAGGAATAGTTAATGTTTAATTGTTTGATATTGCATGCCTATAGCTGGTAATTTGAGCTACTATGTTAAAGATAACAATAAGTAATACAACAACCATTATTGATTTCCTGTCATCTTGTTTTGAAATTCTGTATCATTTTTACAGTTTTTGTGTTGTTTTGTTGTTATTTTGTTTCTGTTCTTTTCTCTTTAAAATAAAAATAAATAAATAAAACATTTAAACAAACTCCATAACATTCATACCACAGAATACTATGCAGTAACAAAAAGAAACAAACTATTAATACATGCAACAACTCGGATGAATCTGGAGGGAAGTTTGCTGAGTGGACAAATCTAATCCCCCAAAGTGTACATACTGTATGATTTATATTAATTTTTGAAATGGCAAAATTATACATATGGTGAACCTATTAATAAGGGTTAGCAAAGGAGATGTGAAGGAGGATGCAGGTGTAATTATAAAAGGGCAGCACAGCCATCTTTATGTTGATTGAATTGTTCTGTATCTCAACTGCCATGATGATTGGATGAATCTATATTATCATAAATTGCATAGGACAAAACACACACATGTGCACACACACATGAAAGTGCCTGTAAAACAAGTGACAATGAAATAATATTGTACCAGTGTCAGATTTCTGGCTATGATACTGTGCTACAGTTGTACAAAATGCTACCATTGGGGGAAAAGGGTGCAGGGTGCACAGTATTGTTTGATATTATTTCTTACAGCTTTGTGTGAATATACAATCACCTCAGAAAGGAAAAGCTAATTTTCAAGAAAGTCTACTAGAAACAAACCTAGAGGAATGCAGATGTAGACAGCATGCTTGAGGGAATGAATCTGAGAGCAAGTACTCACCTATGATTACACTAGAGTACATTCCCAAACAGAATAGTGAAGAGAGTTATGTGACCTTTGATGCCTAAGAAAAGGAGCTCTGCATATTGTCTTTTTCCTTCTTTAAACTCACACAGGTTTGGTGGACCCAAATCCAGAGAAATCTCAGGGTTGTAGCAAGACCTTCCAATAGGGAAGACTGTGCACACATGTGGCAGGTGGATCCAGGGTTTCCAGAACTCCCAAGAGCCAGCAAAGTGTAGAAAATCAAATGAATTGTGCCAGCTGAGAGTAACTCCCAAAATGTGAAGTGCCCTGGATAATCCACATCCCCTGGGCCCATCACAGAGCCTGCAAATTCATTGTGCATCAAGAGGGACTCAGGAGTTAGCTGAGAGACAGAAGGCTCCCAAGGAATCTTGCCATCAGGGATAAGGCTTGAGCCAGCCAGGGCACATGTGAACTGACCACAGATGAGACAGATCTCGTATGACGCTGGTACAGCCAGGGATGATGCAGACCAGAGACCAGCTACCAATGCTCTGGTATCCTGGAGGCTTCCCAGAAACTTGGGAAAATGCCCTTCACTGCAATTAAGGGAAGACCCACTCAGAATGGGGCTCACAATAGAAGCCAAATTCAACTTAAATTACAAAAATTAAAAGATTCCTCGCACATCTGCATTTTTCTGCTGACATGTATGTATATCTATTAACCCAATAATTTGCTGAACAGAAGGCAGCTAAGGGTTTTTTTTCTAAGTAATACAAGCCCGCTTCATTGTCTGTAAGAAAATGGCTGCTGCTCACCCCTAGGGATTGATTGTAATGAGTGAGGAGATAGGTAGTACAGAGGGATCCCACACTGCAGTATGGCTGTTTTCTGGTGGTTCCCACCCAATTCACATAAGGGGGTCTGTCCTCTGGAGAGAGCCCCTAGCCCGAAAGCAGAGTCCCCACTCTTAGACTTCTTGCAATGAGGCTCTAAATTTGTCTTGGCTGCCTTCTTAGGCTCCCACCCAGAAGCTCCCAAGGCTCCTCCCCACAGCTGCTGTGTGGTCTACGCAGGGTTTCATTCTCTCATGAAGGAGCAGGAAGTACACAGTTGATGCTGTCAGTGCCTCCCTCAGACACTGCCCTTGGCATTCACATCTCTGCTCTGTACCTGTTCACTGCAATCGCCTGTACCTTTCTGCCTGAAGATTTCACTTCTGACTACAGGAACATGCTTGGTCCCTGTATATAGGGAAAGCCAGATGTGCAGGAGAGTTAAGGCTGATGAACAGGAAGTTAATAGGTATTTGTAAATATCTCTTGAGCCACATGGTGCTGATGTTCCTGTTCTATACCCAGAGTTCCTAGGAGATTGAGCTTCTTTCCCACAGTGGTAACACACCCTATGTGGCTTCTTTCTCTTCCCTGTCTCACTGCTACCCAGTTCTGTTAACTGCTGCTTCTTAGGATCACCTCCCACATAGACTACATGCATATGAATTCTTGTCTCAGCATCTGCTTTGGGGGAGAACTGAAAACAAGACTGGGACTGATTCCTGGCTTATATGCCAAACCAAATGTCCTGTGTTAAATGAAAGAAGTCAGACCCAAAAGATTTCATACTGCATGATTATGTTTATATGATATTCCAGAAAAGGTAAAAGTACAGGGGTGTAGAAGAGGTCAGTGGTTATCAGGAGTTAAGGGGAGCATCAGTGGGTGATTATATATACATATAGGTGATATATGTATAGGTAGGTGATACTAGGATTTGAACTCAGGCCCTTGTGCATACTCTACCACTGAGCTACATCCACAGCCCTGAGAGCACATTTTTTTGATGAGGAAACTTCTGTAGCATGATTACTGAAGTGGTTGCGTGCCTCTGTCCATTTTTCAAAACCTACAGAGCTATGTACTACAAAGTATGTATTTTATAGAGATGCAGATAGCATTGAAGGCACATATGATTCACTTAGTCCTTCTGGACATTTACAGAGGATGATCCTGAGAATTGTGGAAGGAAAATGATCTGCCCAAGACCCACAGCTACTTTACAGCTATGAACTACAAGCTAAGCCTTCACAGTATCAGGCAGGTGCTCTTTCCAGCAATAACTGGGGTCTCTGTCTTTTTGCCTCTAATAAAGTCTGATTATAAAGTGTAGTGATCATCTTGGTTATGACATTCTTAAGTATGTCTCTTGGTTCTTCTCCCATTCTCTTAGGTTTGCCCTAGATTATTTTCACGAGGATTCTTGTATTTCTTCCCTATGTTAGATCCCCTATTTCCTATATCTTGTGTCTTTCTCTTTGGCTTGCTTTCTTGGTTAGGTAGAATACATCCTTCAGTTACTTCCTAGAAAATGAAGCATGAGATCATGCATATCTAAAATTATCTTCATTCTACTTGTCCCTTGATTGGTAGTTTGGCAAGGTACAGAATTTTAGATTGGAAACAATTTTTCCTTCATAATTCTAAGGCTATTACTATTCTAATAGTCTGCCTTCCAGTGTTGCAGAAATGATTCCAGTGAAGGCAAGTCTGAAATCATTTTGATTCTTTTTGGTTTTGTTATTTTGAGACAGCGTTTTGCTATGTAGTTCAAGCCATCCTTGAACTCACTGTGTAGTCCAGGCTGACCTTGAGCTCATGCCAGTCCTCCTGCCTCGGCTTCCCAAGTGCTGGGATTACAGGTGTGTGCTACCATGCCTCACCTATTTTGATTCTTGAGACTTGGTCTTTTTTTGGGGGGGGGGTACCAGGAATCAAACTCAGGACCTCATGCTTGGCAGGCATGTGCTGTGCCATTGAGCTATATCCCCAGCCCTATGACATTTTTTGAAGATGTGGAATCTTCTTTTTGCCTCCAATGTTCTGAAATTTCACAGTTATGTACCTTGATTAGACTTATTTTTATCCATTGAACTAGGCATATGGCAGGCCTTTATGACCTAGAAATGTATGTTTCCCAGCTTGGGAAATTTGTCTTAAAATATCTCATTATTTTTTATGCTCCCTTTCTAGAAGCCATATTATTTAGATCCTAAACTTTCTGGACTATCCTCCTACATTCCTCATGTCTTCTTTCCTATTTTCCATTTTTATCCTTGGGATCTATTTACTGTAAGATATCCCAGACTTTTCCCCAAAACCTTCTACTGAGGGTTTTTTTTTCTGTTACTGTATATGTACATACACCTGCGTGCATATGTGTTTATTTTAAAAGTACTTTTTATTTACTGTCTTTTTTTTTTTTTGTTTTTCTCTGGTACCAGGAACCGAACTCATGACCTTGCGCTTGCCAGGCAGGCACTTTTGCCGCTGAGCTAAATCCCTAGCCCCTTTATTTACTGTCTTAAAATAGCATCTTACTCTTTTTTCATGGGTATAATATCATCTTATCCCTAAGAATAAGTCTTGATGTCTTTCAAGCTGCTTTTTTCTGTTTATTTTGATTGTTAGCATGCTTGTTTTGATTTGTTTTTTATTATTACTTGTTCTCCATCTTCCTCATTAGCAGGTTTACTCAGATAACTGGTGATCTACACTAGATGTTACCTACTGTGACTCTGGTTGTTAATGAGTCAGAGCTGCCTCTTTCTCTGCCAGGAAATGCCCTGCTTATGTGGTTATGGCCTCCTCCTTGGCAGCCTAGAGCAAATGATTGATTAGTATGTGTGTAAAAGACAGTTGCATTCTTATTCCAAGGTACAGTGTGGAGCAATCCCACTCCATATCTGATCCTCCCTGTGGGATCAGACTGAGGCTGGACTCCAGCCAACACCATCTTTCTCTACTGTTTCTGGGAGTAGAAGGAGGAGCTTTTTCTGAGTGTCAGCCCTCAGTAAGTCACGTGCACCTGAATCAGCATCTCAGCCTCTGCTTCTAGCGAACCTAAGACATCATCACTTGTCTTAAGAATAAAAGCCTTACAAGCTTATTGCAAAGCCTTGAGAGCAGGAGTTGGGCTTGTCAACACAGAGAATGACAGGAGGGAAGACATGGGTGATCATTTATGAAATCGCTAACACTAATATCCTTAGTTCTTTCATTTTTGGCTGCTCAGAGTTCCTAAAGAAGAGAGATAAGGGTAGCTGCTAGTAATTTGGGAAATGAGCGGAGAAGACATTGAAGATTCCAACATGCAGTGAGGAAACAGTTCATTTAATACCTTTCCTTACCATGTTATTTACATGATACCTTTGCCCTCGGCTGTGCCAGGGGCCTCTAGTCCAGGGACCCTCTCTCTTATCCTCTCCAGAGGTTGAATCTCTAGCCCTATCCCTGTTAGGGAAAGACCTGCAGCATGGAGGGTGAGAGATAGGAACTACGTCTTTAACTTTTTCCCAGTCACCTTTCACCCAATTCTTTCTCCCGCTTTTGTCCGGCTCAGTCCCTGAGGTATCTAAGACTGCCAATGCCTTTTTAAATTTTTTCATTAATTTTTTGGATGTCATGAAAATAGGGCTATTCTTAACTTTCTCTGGGTTTTTGCTTTTTTGGAGCTTCTAAGTCAATTACCATATATCTCTCTATTTTCCAGCCTCCAAAATTGTTTTATTTATTACTTCTTTTGTCTCTTCTTTTGTTCTGTCTTCATGAGTTTGTATCTTTTAAAAAATCTCTTTAGAATAGTTTGTACTGGGATTTAGGAAGAGCAAAAGTAGATGTCTGGATTTAATTTACCATACCAAAGTAAAAAAGGGGGCAGGGTTATAATTCAGTGGCACAGTGCCTGCCTGGCAGGCTCAAGCTCCTAATTTCTATTCTTGGTACCAAAAAAATTTTTTAAAGCAATGGTCCTAGGAAGCTATGTTCTCCCAGCATTCCCCTCTTTGTGACACCCTGGGATGACAGACATGCAAGTGAGAAACACCAGGTCACGGATCCAAAGCTATGTCTCCCCTTGGAGAATCCAGCTCCCTGACAGACTCCAAATTTCTTCCCTGAGTCACTCACTGTCTGAGCCAACCTCTGGGGACAGCGAGAGCAGAGTCTCAATTACAGCCATGTAGGTTAGAAGGACAGAGAGTCAAGATAACCAGGGAAGGCTTTTGCTGTTTTCTGCTGCCATGAACTGTTGCCCTCTGCCATGTGACACTCTGCCGTGGAGCCAGCTGAGTATGGACTGAAACCTCCAAAAACTATGGGGTAAAACATACAAGCATGGAACACTGGAAGTTCTTTAGTCCTTGCAAAGACAAAGTCAATAATCTTGAAGACATTAAGTTTACCTAGATTCAGGAAAGAACTTCAGATATCTGTTGCCACTAGAAAACAGACTCAGGAATTCTGCATTTGCCCCGTTTCTGAGTGTCAGTGATGCGAGGAGGTTGGCCTTTCTGCAAGACCCCCCAAAAGAGCAAGTAATGCATCCACAAGGGGAAATTACAGGTATCCAAGTAGTTGGGACTGAGAGAAATTGCAAAGAATGTGATAGATTGAAATTGTTTTGGTGATGTTGGTAAGGAAACTATAAAGTAACTTTTTATTTTCATTCTTAACTGTTAAGAAAATATTGCAAACATTTTGTCATTGTTTAAAAGGAAAATTCAACTGAATTTTTTCCCTGTGAACACAGATTTCTATTACAGACAGATATATACAAAAATGTATTTCTTGATCTATTATTTTTCAATATGGAGCTATTTTATAAGTTTGAATTGAAGTTAATAATAAATTACAGGTAAATATTCTAACTAGAGCCAATCACAAAATGGATACCTGAAATGAATAGATACTTCTCAGATGAAGAAATACAATTGGCCAATAAATACATGAGAAAATGTTCAACATCATTGGCCATTTGAAGAATGCAAATTAAAACAACACTGAGATTCCATTTCCCTCTATAAAGAATGGATACCATCAAGAACTCAATTAGTAACAAATTGCCAAGGCTATGGGTACAAAGGAACCCTTTTCCACTATTGGTAAGAGTGTAAAGTGATACAACTATGTGGAGATCAGTATGGATATTCCTCAAAACACTAAAAATAGAAATCTGATCTGATCTAGCCAATCTCCTTTTAAGAATCTTCCCAAAAAAATTAAAACACCATGTTACAGAGATATATGCATACCCACTTTTATAGCAGCACTATTCACAGTAGCTAAATCTAGGAAACAGCCTATATATCCATCAAGAGGTCAATGGGTTAAGAAATGTGGTATTTATATTCAAAGTAGTACCACTATGCTGTAAAGAAAGATAAGCTTGAGGCATTTTTAGGAAAATAGATACACCTTGAGACCATCTATGGTGAAGTGAAGTAAATCAGAAGTAAATCAGAAACACAAACATAAACATCACATAATTTGTATTATATGAAATAATTAGGACATAAAATATGAAAGACAGTGGTACCTCGGTTCATGAACTGTTTTGTTTGTGAAAATTAAAGCACTTGGCAAAATTTTGTTTCTTTTGCAAGCTCTGTATTGAGTGATGAACACAACCACAACCATCTTTCCACCACAAATACAAACATGGCAGTCTTTTCCACAACTGTGGAATGAATTAGGTTCATGAGCCAAGGGACCACTGTAAAAGAGAGATAATATGATGAGAGAGAGAGAGAGAGAGAGAGAGAGAGAGAGAGAGAGAGAGAGAGAGAGAGAAAGTTTTATATTCTAAGTTTATTTCTGTGGTCAGTTTCTAGTTTCACTCTCATATTATGTGAAAGCTTATTTGGAGAATTTGCATTTCTTTGAATATGCTGTCTTAATTGTTGCTATGAACATGGTCTATTTCGATGAGTATTTTTCATGGCTTTGAGAGAACTGTGTATTCTGCATTTTTTACATATGCTATAATATTCCACTTCAGGCATGGTTTGCTGGTTTTAACAGTTCCATTAAGATTTTTTTTAGCTGTCAATTACTGAGGAAGGTTTTTGAAATTTTCAGTAGTATTTGTGGATTTACTCTTCAGTTTCACTCTTTTGTTTTATGTAGTTGAGTACTTTTTCAGTGAAATATGTATTAACTATTAGTTCTTGTTAGAGAAATGCCTCATATCATTGTGTGATCACTGTAATCCTTGTTTCCTTTGAAATATGCACTGAATAATGTCAAATTGTCATAATTTCTGCATGTATTATTTGCATAATTTTTATGTAATCTATGTTTTTACATTTACCTTACATTTGCAATATTTTTAAAAATTGTATACTTCTCAATTGATAAGTAAAAGTTGAAAAAGGAAATAATATTTGAATTAAGAAGAAAACATTTAAACTTTATATCAAAAAGCTGATGTTTTCTTTCTTACAATTTTATTTCTTTTCCTTATTGAATATAAATTTTCCACAACTTGTTTTAATTTGAATTAATAAGAATGGAAACCAAGTTTGCATTATTTCATTGGCAGCTATTTAAAAGACAATGAAGTTCTCAACATTGAATTTACTTTGTTTTGTATGAAAATTACAATAAAAGCCTTGCATCTCCTCAAAAAAAAAGATAACCAGGGAAGCCTGCCCTAAGGAAGTACTACCACAGCTCAAGAACATTCCAGAAAGCCTGCCTGCTTTCTTGCCTTGTCTCTTTCCTGTGCCTTGCTTTTGGAGGACAGCTACTGGGTGGTGGCTGACAGCTACTTGTATACTGGATAGGATGAAATGGAGGAAGATGAAAACCACCATAGTTCCTTTTTCCTAGAATGAGTCGTGGGCAAAAGTATCATCCCTCTTCCTCTTTCAAACACAAACCTAAGAAGCCATCAGAGAGAAAACATAGTGATACAGTTGGATGAGAAGAATCAGGAAGGGGCAGATATTTTTTGCAGGTGACGGTGATGGCAGAAGTAGGAACTATGTGACCAACAGCTGGGGAAGCTGAGCTGGACAACTTGCTGGGCTCCACAGATGTAGCTTTAAACATTTTTGGTGCTCATCTGTAACAGTGGGGGTCTGAAAGTCAGCAGATAAGCATTTCAACCTTCTTATCATGAAGGAGGGCAATGCTGAGGGCTGTTTCACAGAATCTCTTAGTGGGTTCCCAGCAGGAGTGAGCCCCAGTTATGGACAACTAGGCAATAACTGTATACATCAACATACTGGTATTACCGGTTTCCCTCTCTTTTATAGCTTCCTTTCCCTATTTCTTTACTCCTCTTTCTTGAGATGAACTCCCAAATAAGTAATCTGCATCCAAGTCTCTGTATTAGGGTCTGCTCAGGGCTTACAAGAATCCACACATAGACAAATGTCCTCCAATCTGAAAGTGAGTCTGAGCAGATTGCTCTGTCTCCCAGAAACTGGGTCATTGGTGTCCTGTATCTGTGGCTGGTCTCAGTTAGGAAGCTCTCACATAGGATTCTGAGCACATTTATATTCTACAAGCTCTGAATTCCATTTGAATAACAGGGCCTGTGTGTGTGCCAGAAAGGCAAAGTCACTTAGTACCTGGAGAAACAGAATCCCTATCTCCCACCTCCTTCACTGGCTTGAGTGTGGACACACACACACAAGTACCACGTACAAAGGAACCATGCACACAGGAATCTAGGCTTCCTCCCCTCTTGCTGTTTCATAGTCGTGCACACACATCCCACACTGAGAAGCAATTCTCCTCCAAATGTAGGGGGCAGGGAGCCATCAACAGGGATCTCTTTGGAATTCCTGGAATGAAGGCAATATAGGAGGATACTTCCTGCTCTCACAGAAATGGTGGGGTTCTGCTGCTGGCCTAGCAGAAGGGGTCAAACATTGTACAGTCAACCCCTGAAGGGCTTACTCTGAACTCCAGATAATTAAGCAGCACATGACTGACCAATAGGAGAGATTTTTTTGCTGGGATGGTGCATTACACTCAATAGACAGATGGGTTCCACTGGCTAGTGAGGATGGCAGAGAGGTTGGGCTGTGGACAATTTTTGATTTCTAGCTTCTGTTTGAAGGACTGGTTTTGCCTTCACTGGTCAGGTAGGCATTCGATAAATATGTGTTGCATGCCAGATCCAAAGATGACTAAAAGTGGTTCCTACTCCCACTACAGTTACCATTGAGAAAGCTGCTGCTCCAAAATCAGTCACAGACATTTGATTTAAAATTAGATGTCATTTCTTTTCCAGGAGGAGACTTTAAGGACTTTGGGCCATAGAGGTAGGGACAGAGTTTTCTGAGATGTGATAGGGCTGAGGAAAATGCCTTAAAGGAGGTATAATGTGGGAAGGAGATGGAAGAAGGAAGGGGGAAGGAGTATCTTAGCCCTTTTTGTGCTGCTAAAACAGTACACCTATAACTGGGAGATTTATAAAGAGCAGAGATTTGTTCCTTATAGTTCTAGAGGCTGGGAAAGCCAAGATCAAGTGTTGGTGCCTGATGAGGGTTTCTTGGTGTGTTGTCCATGAGGGAAGACAGAGGAGCAAGACTGTTTATGAGGGGTGGAGGAGAAGAGAAGAGAAAGGGAAGGGGACCAAATTCAGCCTTTCATCAGGAAGCTACTCCTGCAATAGTGGCATTGAGCCTTAGGATTGATTGGTCAGCTTTGCTGCTGCCGGGACACATTACACAACACCAACAACTTAAAGAAGAAGAGGTTTAACTTGGCTCACAAATTAAGAGGCATCATTTTATAATCAGCTGGCTCCAAAGCAGAAATATCATGGTGAAAGGGTGTGGTGGAGAAAAGTTGCTTACGTCACAGTGGTCAAGAAACACAGGGCAGGGGAGGAGCACCAGAGAGAGACGTACCCTCCAAAAGCATGCTCCCCTCAATTCATCTCCTTCCTGCACCTTGGGGCCACCTCCTAACAGCACATTCAGCTATGAGCATCTGTGAGCTGATCCACGGGTGAGTTTAGTGTCACCATCCAATTACTTTTCTAGTCGTCTCTTAATCTAGTTGGCAATCGTGACCATCACGTTCATTCACCTAATTACCACTTAAAGGTCCCACCTCTCTGCACTGTTGCACTAACAACTAAGTTTCCAGCACAGGAACTTTGGGGGACACATGCAAACCACAGCAAGGGAATAGACAGAGAAAGGGACGTCTTCTGCAGGCACTTCCCCAATCCACCCCTGCCCATCTGTGGAGCAAGGGAACATGCTAGGTGGGGAAGCCACCCCTTTAAGTACTTGATGCCTGGGACCCCACCTAAATGCTCCAGAGAAAGAACTTCCCAGATGTCTCCAGACCTTGATTCCCAACCATCACAGAGAAGTGGGTTGGTTAGGAGGGAGTGAGCAGTAAATAGAACCTTGTGCACCAATGATCCGCAGGACTCTCCAGCTGGAAATTAAACCTCTGATTTCTCCTCCAAGAAGGAACAACTCATGACTAGGGATGGAAGGACACAAACCTAACACACGTTGTGAGAGCTGTGAGGCCACTTTCCACCTGTCCAGTACCAAGGGGATGTTCTCCCTAACCCTGTTAGTGGATGCCTCAGCAAAATTTTAATAAGCTAGGTTTCCCTGAAAGTACCAACTGAACATGGCTACTGCTCTTTACAGTCTGTCTTTCTCTCACACACACTGAACTTTTTTTTTT
>NW_004955415.1:14824365-14826229 GCF_000276665.1 Chinchilla lanigera | reverse complement strand
TGCCCACTTTTGGATTGGGTCTTCTATTCTTTTTTTTTTTTTTTTTTTTTTTTTTTTAGCTTTTACATGTTCTCAATAGTAATCCTTTATCTGAGGGACAGCTGGCAAACATTTGTTCCCTACCTTGTGAGGTGTTTCTTCACTCTGTTGGTTGTTTCTTTTGCTGTGCAAAAGCTTTTTAATGAGATGAGATCCCAGTTGTACATTCTTTGTGATAGTTCCTGTGCGATCAGTGTTTTATTCATAAAGTCTTCACCTACACCAATGTCTTCAAGAGTTTTACCTATTTTATCTTCAGCAGATTTAATGTTTCAGTTTTAACATTTAGGACTTTAATCAATTTTGAATTTAGTTTAGGGCATGGTGAAATACATGGGTCCAATTTTAATCTCTGGCATGTTCAGAGCCAGTTTTTCCAGGATCATTTATTAGCAAGGCTATCTTTCTGCCAGTGCATGTGTTTGGCACCTTTGTCAAAAGTGAATATGTCTGAAGTTGTTTCAACATCTTCTAATCTGTTCCACTGATCCCGGGGTCTATTTTTTTGGCAGTACCATGCTGTGTTTATCACTGTACATTTATAGTATAATTTTAAGTCAGGGATTGTGATGTTCCCTGCCTTACCTTTGTTGTCCAGAACTGCCTTTGCTATTCTAGGTTTCTTCTGGTTCCAAATGAATTTTAGGATTATTTTCTCTAATTCTGTGAGATATACTATTGGAATTTTGATTGGAATTGCATTAAATCTGTAATAACAGCTTTGGAAATGTAGCCATTTTCACTATATTGGTCTTTTCTACCCAAGAGCAAGGGATATCTTTCCATTTTCTGATAGCCACTTCAATCTCCTCTTTCAGAGTACTGTACTTTTCAATGTAGAGATATTTTACATACTTCGTTAAATTGAATCCTAGGTATTTCATTTTTTTGGATGCTATTGTGAAAAAAATTGTTTCCCTAATTTCTTTCTCAGTGAGTTTGTTATTTGTGTATAGGAGGCTATTGATTTTTGAGTGTTGTCTTTGTATCTAGCTACACTATCGAATTTGCTTATTAAATCTAGTCTTTTCATTGTGAAATGATAGGAAAATACTCAAGAGTAAAGGACAACTGGAATGTGGGAAAGGAGAAGGGACAGAAGGAGAAATTTTGTATGTATGTATATACAGGATAGCTAACATAGTTTTTCTACTATCTTCTATTTCTTTGCTGAAAGAAACTGTCAATGAGTCCTTGATTGATCAGTATTGTATGTCTCTATCTGTTTTCATGAGAAACCACTTTGAATATATCAATATGTAATACAAGAAGCATTGTTAATTTCCTACCACTTTGTTTGTAACTCTGTATTATCTGTACTGTTCTTTTGCTATTTTGTAAAAGGTTGTCTGTTAATGTTTTCCTCCTTTTATTTTTAAAATTAAAAAAAAATCTAGTCTTGGGGGCTGGGGATTTAGCTCAGTGGCAAAGCACCTGCCTGGCAAGCGCAAGGTCGTGAGTTCAGTTCCCAGTACCAGAGAAACC
Organism: Chinchilla lanigera; assembly: GCF_000276665.1. Lineage (NCBI taxonomy): Eukaryota > Metazoa > Chordata > Mammalia > Rodentia > Chinchillidae > Chinchilla > Chinchilla lanigera. The sequence continues at coordinate 14,824,705 of NW_004955415.1, read as the reverse complement.
CCCCCCCAAAAAAAACAAAGAAACAAACAAAAAAATCTAGTCTTTTAATGGAGTTTTTGGGGTCTTTTATGTAGCGTTTCATTTCACCCACAAATAATGATAATTTAACTTCTTCCTTTCCTATCTTATTCTTTTTATTTCTTTCTCTTTTCTAATTGCTCTGGCTAAAGTTTCCAGGGCTATGTTGAATAAGAATGGAGACAATGAACATCCTTGTTTTGCTCCTGATTTTAGAGAGAAAGTTTTCCGTTTTTGTCCATTTAATATGATGTTGGCTGTTGGTTTGTCATAGATGACTTTTATCAGATTGGGATAAAGAACATCCATTCCAATTTTCTGT
>NW_004955415.1:14821666-14824177 GCF_000276665.1 Chinchilla lanigera | reverse complement strand
AGCAGATAGAAGAACAACCATGTTATCTATCCTGTATATACATACATACAAAATTTTTCCTTCTTTCCCTTCTCTTTTCCCACATCCCAGAAGCCCTTTACTCTTCGGTGGTTTCCTATCATTTCACAGGAACACTGAACTTTTATAAGCACAAAAGACATGAAGCTGAGTCACTCCACCTTCTACCCTACAGCTATTACTAGCCAAGCTTCATAAACAAATAAAACAGCTTTCCAAGGACAGGCCAGGGGAGGGAAGCCACAAAAAGGAAGAAGAAAGTAAGGGAGCTCAGCCTTTCTCTCCTTCATGGAGATTCCCTGGGCCTCTGGTGGATGTGACCCCCACTGATAATTGTTCCACGTCCATTTTGCACCAGTCACACATAGGTCCTGAGGAGAACCCGCTTCTGCTGCTGAAACGCCCATTCACTGGTGAAAGAGAAAATATTCAAATGAGGTGAGATCAAAGGATGCCAGGTACCAAGAGGGAAATGGGTACAGGACATTGGTGGGAATTCCATAGAAAGTCTGTCAATGCACGGAGGTAAGGAGGAAGAGTTTATTTTAAAAGTGACTTTAAAAATTACTTAATTTTTAAAGAGCAGTTCTGAGGTCACAGCAAAATTTAGGGGAAGATAGAACCAACCCTGTACCCTCTACCTCACAAGGCATCCATCCTATTATCCCCATCTCCCATCAAGTAGTATGTTCTTACATCTGATGGACCTACAGAGACCAGTCAATACCACCCAAAGTCCACAGTTTACATTAAGATTCACTCTTTTTATTTAAAGAGAAAAAAACACAAAATTTCAAAACAAGATAATAGGAGGGTAACAATGGTTAATACATTGGTACTGCTATCTTTAAATTAGTTATTCAGAGTACAAGATATCAGCATATAATTGTCCAAACAATATTAGCACAAACCTTTCTTTTTAATGAATTAAGAGAAATTAGTAGTTTAACTATCTTAACTATCATATATATATATATATATATATATATATTTGCTTTTCCCTTCCTTCTTTTCTCCATTCTCCCATCCCAGTTTCTCTTTCCTTTTGAAGTTTCTTCCCATTTTACAAAATCCAGTACATTTTGGGCATTATTTACTCTTTCAGCTTTTCATGTGCGGGAGAAAATCTGATGTTTACACATGTGCATCTGGTTTATTTCATGTATGAGTATGGTCTCGAGTTGCATCCATTTACCTATAAAAGTCACATTTATTCTTCTTTATGGCTGAGGAGTACTCCATTGTGTAAAAAGACCACATCTTTTTATCCATTCCTCAGTTGATGGGCATTTGGGTTGTTTCCAAGATTTAGCTATGACTAATTGTGCTGGTATAAACATGGGTGCACATATATCACTGTGGTACGATGTTTTTAATCCTTTTTTTTCCTACATGATGAACTAAGCACATTTATAATGATAAAATGAGTAAACATAATAGCGGCAATGCACTGATTCCACAAGATACACTATTTGTCAAAACTTACACACCTACAGAGTATAGATGACAGTCATTACCAATGAACACAAAAGTTTACTACAACTTTCCTCTTTCATTTAAACAAGCATATCATTCCCTTTTAAAATCATGTCTAAATAAATATTTAGAGATAGAAAACTCTAAATGAAATAACAATCCAATGTTGAAAACTTTAAAAAAAAATGAGTCTACTCTTACAGTTTGACAGAATTGAATTGTCAATATGGAAGGGGAAAGGATTGGGACATAATTTCAAGTTCTCAATGTCCAAAAGTAAATTGCACAGTAACTGAGTATAAAATGATTCCATATAGTTCAATGAACAAAAGGGAACGTTCATGAGGACAAAGATCACAGTTCAGAGACAGGCTGGACGAAATTCAGACATGGAGCTTCACACCCATTGTTCTTTAATTGGTTGCACAGAAAGGAGCTGCTGGGATGCCATTTAGCTTGCTAGCATGGGCGTAATCAATGGGTTGAAGTTGAGATGGAAGTAATTGTCTTTTGTCATTCAGTTGTTCAGCCAGATGATCCAGAAGTAGCCAGCATTTAATTTCTGTCCACTGAATTTAAGATTACGTGCACAGCATGAGGAGGTGCTTCAGGATGGATACATCTATGCTTTTAATCTTCTGGGAAGATACCCGGAAGGGGAATAGCTGGGTCAAATGGGACCTCCAATCCCAGCTTTTTGAGGAATCTCCACACTGATTTCCACAGTGGTTGCACCAGTCTATATTCCCACCAACAGTGGAGAAGGGTTCTTTTTTCCCCCACAAACCCTCCAGCATTTGTTATTGATTGATTTCTTGATAATAGCTATTCTTTCTGTAGTGAGAGTAAATCTCAGTGTTGTTTTAATTTGCATCTCTCAAATGACCAGTGATGTTGGACATTTTTTAATATATTTATTTACTGTTTGTACTTCTTCATCTGAGAAGTGTGTATTCATCTCAGATGCCCATTTTTGGATAGGGTCTTTAAATATGGGAGGTCTGTTGTTGTTCTTTT
>NW_004955415.1:14807439-14819926 GCF_000276665.1 Chinchilla lanigera | reverse complement strand
TTTTTTTTTTTTTTTTTTTTTTTTTTTTTTTATCATGAATGGGTGCTCAACTTTGCCAAAAGCTTTTTCTGCATTACTGAGATGACATATGATTTTTGTCCTTGGTTCTGCTAATATGATATATTACATTTATTGATTTACATATGTTAAACTGTCCCTGCATCCTTGGGATGAATCCCACTTGGTTATGGTATATAATCTTCTTGATGATTTGCTGCATTTTCTTTGCCAGTACCTTATTGAGAATTTTTGTATCAATGTTCTTTAGGGAGATTGGTCTGTAGTTCTTATTCTTAGTTGCATCCTTCTCCAGTTTTGATATCAGGGTAATGCTTGCTTCCAAGAATGAATTTGGAAGTATTACTTCCCTTTCAATTTCATTAAAGAGTTTGAGAAGTAGTGGTGTTAACTTTTCTCTAAATTTCTTGTGAATTCAGCAGTGAATCCTGGGCTTTTCTTTGTTGGTTGGATTTTAATTACATCTTTGATTTCTTTGATTAATATTGGTTTATTTAAGATTTTTATATCTTCTTGATTTAGCTTTGGCAATTCATATGTATCTAGGAATCTGTCCATTTCTTCTACATTTTCCATCTTATTAGAAAACAAGTTCTCAAAGTAGGTATAGATGATCTTCTGGATTTCTGCAGGGTCTGTTGTGATTTCACACTTTTCATTCCTAATTGCATGGATTTGAGGTTTTTTTTTCCTTATTTGATAAGGTTGGCTAAGGGTTTGTCAATTTTATTTTATCTCTCAAAGAACCAACTCTCAATTGATTCTTTGTATTGTTTTATTAGTCTCCAATGTGTTACTTTCTTCTCTGATCTTTATCATTTCCTCCCTCATACAAGCTTTTGGCCTAGCCTGCTCTTCTTTTTCTAGAAGTTTGAGGTTCAACATTAAGTCATTTATTTGCCCTTGTTCTGTTTTCCTGACATGGGTATTCACTGCTATAAATTTCCCTCTTAGGACTGCTTTCATTGTGTCCCATAAGTTCCAATGTGTTGTATTGTCATTATCATTTAATTGTAGAAATTAATTACTTCTTTAATTTCATCAATGATCTATTGGTTGTTCAGGAGGACGCTACTTAATTTCCATGTGTTTATGAAGTTCTTCTGGTTTCTTTTGCCACTGACTTCCAATTTCATTGCACTGTGGCCTGACAATATGCATGGGATAATTTCATTTCCTTTGCATTTACTTAAGCATGTTCTATGAGCTAGTATGTGGTCTATTCTGGAGAATGTCCCATATGCACCTAGGAAGAATGTGTATTCTGATGTTGTGGGGTGGAACACTCTGTAGACATCTGTTAAGACCATTTGTTCACAAGTTTGGTTCAGTTCTAATATTTAGTTTTGATTGTCTACTTGATCTGTCTTTTTGTAACAGTGGGTTATTGAGATCCCCCAATACAATTGTATTAGTGCTTATTTGATTTTTCGTGCCTGTTAATATTTGTTTTATATAGTTGAGTGCACTGGTATTTGTTGCATATATATTTATGATTGTTATCTCTTCCATCCTTTACAAAGCTGTAGTGACCTTCTTTATCTCTCTTAATCAGTCTTGGCTTGAAATTCACTTTGTCCACAAATAGAATAGCTATCCTGTTTTTCTATGGGTTCCTATCAGATGAAGTATCATTTTCCATCCTTTCATTTTCAGTTTATGAATTTCTTTTTTAATTAAATGTGTTTCTTGTATACAGCATATTGTTGGATCTTTTGTTTTGATCCATTCTGCCAGCCTGTGTCTTTTGTTGGCGAATTGATACCATTAACATTGATGGTTATAACTGATATGTATTGATTTATCCTTGTCATGTTATTTTCCTATTGTTGGATCTCCCTCTTTTTTCCCCTCCCTCTGTGTAACTGTTTGCCTTGCTTAGTGGATTCCTTCTGTTGAGGTTCATGTAATTCTAGTCCTTGTTATCCCTTTCTAGAATGTCCTTCAAAACCTTTTAGAGTGTTGGTTTCATGGCCATAAATTTCCTCAGGTATTCTTTGTCATGAAAGTATCTTATTTCTCCATCAATTTTGAAAGATAGTTTTGCAGGGTACATCAATCTGGGTTGAAAGCTGTTTTCCTGTAGAACTTGAAATACTTCACTCCAAGCTCTTCTTTGTGCTGAGAAGTCAACTTTGATTCTGATGGGCTTTCCTTTATAGGTGATTTGTTTCTTTTCCCTAACAGCTTTTAAGATTCTATTCTTGTGTTGAATTTCTGGAATCTTGACTAGGATATGCCAGGCTGTAGATTTGTTTGTTGTTGTTGTTGTTGATGGTGGTTTACTGGAGGCCATCTTGGTCCTAATCCCCTGGATTCACTCTTGATACCACATATTCTACAGATTTCCACAAATATATAATGACATATTCATCATCATAATATCACACAGCATTTTCATTGACTGAAAAAAAAAAAACCCTCTGTGGACTTTTCAGAAGAAAAAGGAACTTTTCTGTATTGCTAAGTGTACGTTCCTCTTGGAAGAACCAACAGTTAACATGGTCACCAAGGGTGAAAAACCATGGTGCTGTACTGGAAACAGCTGGAAGATAAGGCTTGACGTGTCACATGGGGCAGGGAAAGGAAAAGGTGAGACCATGGCAGATTTGCATATCACAAGATTAGCCTTGCATGGGACTGGACTGAGTAGTTCCCAACTGCCCAGAGGAGAGATGAGGAAACCTAATTTAGGCAGAGGGAGAGGTATAGTACCAGCAAACCTGGGTTGAGAAGGCCTTCTTGGTGAGTGCTGCCACTGAAAACAAGGAGGGAAAGGATCCCCCACTTTCCTGACTTGAGAGGCAGGCAGAGTGTGGGTCTATAGCCCTGAGACAGGGAGCTGCAATGGAAGAGCTGCCCACTCTTGCTAGCAAAGGCCTGTACCATCTCTCCTCTTAGAGGCCTGTAACCACTGGGTAGCAGATTATTTCTTGAAGTGTTCTACGACGTTAAGCCTCTGAGCTATTTATGTGAGGGGTACAGGAGGGCAGAAGGAAAAAGAACCTCAGAGAAGGACATGGGGACTGAGAAAAACGAGACAATTGTTTCTGCAAGCCCTGAGCTGCGGTGTCCACACTCATGAGGCGCCTCAGAGAGGAAGGTTGAGGCCTGACACCTGCTTCCAGCCGTTGAGGCCTGACACCTGCTTCCAGCCCCAGGAGCTGCATAACCAAAGAACTGGGAATAAGAGTGACTCCTGCTAATGACAAGACAGGCCTTCCCAGATGGATGGAGCTACTTTAGAGTCTAGGACTTGGTCTTACAGGAAAAACCGAGATCCCAAAACAGAAATCAATTTTTTGCCTGCCCTGTAGAATGGAAACTGGGGGTGAGATGGGTAGGTAGATGTAATTAAAGAGCACATTGTTTTCTTGCCAGTAATTCTTTCCGCTACCCACAGTCTGGGTCTCAGCAATCACCGCAGTCCCAGCACTCAGCTAAGAGGCCCTGCAGCAGGAGGGACAGATGGTATGATGTGCACTACCTCTCCACCCAACTAGTGGGTAGCCCACGCCAGTGCTCAGCCCCTGTCCCCAAGGACTGCTAAGCTGGATGCTAGGAAGGAGGTGAAGTTCCAGGCGTTCATTATTTTTTTGTTTTGGTTTGTTTTTTTAATGCTCACAGAGCAAACAAAAATACTGAACAGTCAAAAGAGAGGTCTAACCAATATACTTCTGTAACGAGACAGTGCCAGCACCCGACGAAACCAGGCCCACAGGGAACGCCGCGCTTGCGCACGGCAGACGCCGAAGCCGCGCGCCCTCAGCGCGGTGGGCGGGGGCTGCCCGGGCATCCGGGTCCCTCACCCCGCCCCCGCTGCATGAATGAGAGGCGCGGCGCCCGCCCCTCCCCCGCCGGGCCCGCCCCTCACCGGGGGCAGCCGCGCGCAGTCTGCCGCCGCCACCTCAGCCGCGCTGGGTCTGCACTGACTGACTCTCGTCGCCCGCAGCTCTCCACCCGCTGCCAGCCGCCGAGAGCTGAAGGTCTCACACGTCTACCGCCAGCGCCGGCGCGCGAGAGTAAGTGAGCCAGCAAGGACACAGGCACCAAGGGCCGCCGCCCCCGGACTGGGATTTAGGGGACTGGGCGGGTCCGGTCCGGGATGCTGGGGAGGACGCAGGCCCGCGCCAACTCCCTCACACTCGGGAGCCCCCGCGGGGGGCGGAAGGCTAGGACAGCGGCCCCAGGCCCCAGAGGGGCGCGGGGCAGGGTCCGACGCGGCCCGGGGATGACTCCCGCGGGAAGAGCGGCGCGCGGCTGTCACGGGAGGTCACGGGGAGCAGGGTGGCCGCCCCCTCGCAACCCGGTCGCCCGAGCCTCGGCGCGGCTCCCCGGGCGTGGGAGTTGGCTGCGAGAGCCGGGAGCCTCGGAGGATGGCGAGGACGGCCGCTCCGTGCTGGCGGGGGGACGCGCCTCGGGGGGCGCGGCGTGGCAGTGTTTTCCTGGTCCCGACCCACTTCTCTCCTTTCTTTGTGGCGCTTGTCTTGTGCGTGGTTGCCAGTGTGCGAGGCATTGATCGGCATGGAGACGTCTCTCCTTGGCTCACCCGTTAATGAAAGTCATATGGTGGCCTCATTATCTGTGGGTGGGGGGCGTGTGTGCTCCCGCAGGCCGGAGAATTAAGGACCCTTCTTTGTTTCTGGAGACCTAATGTGTGCGCGCGCGTGTGAGTCCCCTGTGAAATGAGAAAATCAAAAATCAGACGAGATCGGGCGCATTCAGGGTGGTGTGGCCGTAGACGAAAATCAGAGATCATCAGAAGGGAAAAAGGGCGATACAGAGAGAACTTCACACCTTTACCTCATTCTGTTTCTGGTGTTAATTCGAGTAGCAGTTTTTTGTTTCTCACTGTAAAACCAGTGGGTTTTGTTAATTGAAAATTTGTATCTGTATCCTTATCTATATTTAGAATACCTTGCTTTTGGGGGTCTAGTTAATGGTAATATATTCATATCTGTGTACATAGGAACACTGCAACGTACAGGACACTGCTTTCTGGGTTTGGTTCGTGGGGAATATGCCTTTATACTTACGTACATCTCTGTAGGAATACTCCAGCATATCTAGGACACTGTTTTGTTGGCTCTTCATTATAGGCAGATTTTGTTTCTTCTGCCTCTCTGTATTAATAAGAAGGTGGTCCAGCAGCTTCTCTCCACCTCCTTGCTTTTTTTCCTTAATGCTTTGGCCAAGGGTTTTATTGCATATTACCTTGGCATGCGCCCTTGCTTTGATCTGAATTTTCCTGTGTTCTGTTGTCTGGTTGTGCAGCCCAGCTCAATGGCTCCTCTTACAGGACTACTGAAAAACAGAACACCTTTTTTCATTGTCCTCATCTGCTGAGAGAGAAGAAGGCTCTTCAGGTCCCATAGACTTACTTGGGCTCAGTAGAACTGCCTGCCTGACTGTTGCCCTGGTAAAGTTATGAGCAGTTGCAGTCGATGTAGACCAGTTAGAAAGAGGTCATTGTGATAGCACCAGCTGTTCCTTACTATTTTGTTTTTAAACCAAAGTATTTAAATTTTAGAAGATAGTTGTTTGGTTGAGTGATGATTTTCACTTTCTTTTTTATCCTTCTAATTTTATACAGTGATGGAAAATTATAGTTATAAAAATACACTTCAAAAATATATTTTAGGGGCTGGGGATTTAGCTCAGCGGCAAAGTGCCTGCCTGGCAAGCGCAAGGTCGTGAGTTCGGTTCCTGGTACCGGAGAAAAAACAAAAACAAACAAACAAAAATATATTTTATTATGATCTCTGATTCAAAATAGTGGTGAGGGGGAGATAGCCAGGCATGGTGGCCCAAACTGTAGTCCTGATGTCTGAGGCAAGAGGATTGCAAATTTGGGGTCAACCTGGGCAATTTACTGAGAGCCTGTCTCAATAAAATAAAAAGGATTGGCCGTATAATGCAGTGCTAGTGCGCTTGCCTAGCATGTGTGAGGCCTTGAGTTCAATCCCTATTATAGCTTATAAAAGAAAAAAGAAAAGAAAAAGAGCTTATACTGGATAATAGGAATAATTGGGTGGGTTCAGTTTCCTTCAGGATTCTCTTTATTTATTTTTGAATCACACATATTTTAATTCCTAGTAGTTTGCAGCGCAAAGTGATATATAAACCCCCACAGCATCTGTTTATGCATATTCTCTCTGTTTAAAACATTTGCTTTTAATTTGAAGAGGAAATTTTCCACTGGCTGGATCGGAATCCATTATCTTTGATAAAACTTGTACCTTATACTAACAAGTTTCAATTCTTTTTTTGTAACCGTTAACATTGGTAAAAATTGATACTCTTTCTTAATTGGATAAGGTTTGGTTATAACCTTTCATTGTATAAATTTAAGTAAATTTTTAATGTTAATGAACTTATTAACTCAAATAAGTTAATTTAAAAACTAGCATCACTAATCAAAATTATCACTGAAGTAGCCTTACAGAATTGCAATTTTGTAGAGCTTTAATTTTGCAAGAGTGACTTAGCTATTTTTTATGTCAACAAAGGAGCCTAAATACAGCCTGCCCTTGTTATTCAGCATTCTGTTAGTTAAAATTTTGCCAACACAGTTAAATGTTTCTGTAGTGTGATAACTGATGAAAAATTCTAATGTAACTTTCATAACATGAAAGTAGATTACATGTTAAATGTTTTAGTAGTAAATATATTATTTACATTCTTTAGAATGTTAATAATTGTTACGTTAGTAATGGTAGTAACATATGTTTGACACTTCGTTACCCCAAACTGGGACCCATTATCCTTCTAACAATATTTACTAACAAAAAAAAAGTTTTCCGTTGAGCGTTCTTTAGCAATAGCTGTTTTCTGCTTATTCTAAAATTAGTAGTAATATTATTATATATTAACTTGCACCACATAAAAATTTTTTAGATTGGAAAATGATTTTAAAGTCAGCAGTTTTAACAGCCAGGCATGGTGGCACACTCTTGTAACCCCAGCACTTGGGAGGCTGAGGCAGGAGGATCACTCCAAGTTAGAGGCCAGCCTGAACTACATAGTGAGACCCTGTCTCAAAAAACCAAAATAGAACAAAAAGCAGCAGTTTCATATAATTTGGCTGGTTTTGTTTTTAATGTTGATACTGCTATTTCTTGTTTTTTTATCTTTGCATACTCTGGATGAGCTTCTATTTGGGAAGCTGAGGCTATAGCTATCCTGTATAACCACCTTGCATCCTCATCATTAAATCAGTGTTCAATATTCTATGCTATGACAGTATGCCTGTTAGTCACAGATGAGCCATGAAGGGTACTGTTATTACATTTTCTTCTTGTACACCTTTTGTTTTTCCTGAATGAAATAATTGTGTCTTTTGTTTTTCATTTGCTTAGGCTTCTTTGTTCAGTCACTAATTTGTCCTCAAACTCTGACAGAACTGATAGTCTTTCAGTATTTTCAGATAACCTTTCATTTTCATTTCTTTTTCCTGGGAGATGGTTCTGCTAGAGCCCTTCTTTTTCTACTACAGTCTGGATTGGTTTGGTCTCCCAATTACTGCACAGCCATCATCCTGGGACTTCCCTTTGTCATCATCTTGGAAAATCCCTTTGCCATTACCTGTGTTGGATCTCCTATTTCCTGGATCCTGTGTCTTCTTTATTCTTTAGGGAGAAAGAGTACATACAAAATCTCAAGTTCTTTCTTGAATTCAGAATTTGCATATCTGGAAATGCCTTTATTTTACCCTTACATTTGAATGGTGACTTACCTCAATGGTGAATTCTACATTGAAAATTAGTGTCCCTCTTTTGACACTATGTTTTTGCTTTTTGTTTTATTTTGTTTTGTTTTGTTGATACCAGGAGTCAAGCTCAGGACCTTGCACTTGCCAGGCAGGTGCTTGTGCTGCTGAGCTATAGCCCCAGCAGTGTCCCTCTTTTGAAGGCATTGTTCCATCATTAGCTTCTAGTGTTGCTATCGAGAACTCTGATACCATTTTAATCTCTATTTTCTTTTTCCTTGCATTTGGAAAAATTTTAGGCTGTCTGGAGTTCCTAACATTTCATAATATACCTTGATATAGGCCTTTTTCTTTCTTTTTGCTTGTGGAGTAGATTGTATTTTCCAAAAATGACTGTATAGTGTATCTGCACACACAGTCAGTCCACTTTACCCAGTATGCTATTCTTTGTGGTGGTTTTTTTGGGGGGTTGTTTTTGGGTTTTGTTTTGTTTTGTTTGTCTTTTTGAGACAGTGTTTTGCTATGCAATTCAGGCCGGCCTTGAACTCACTTTGTAGCCCACGCTGGCCTTAAATTCCAAGTGCTGGAATTATAGGCGTGCACTACCATGCCTGGCCTTCTTTGTGATTTTGACATGCTTCCATCTAAAGATAGGGGTCTTTATTTCCTTCCTTCGAACCAGTGCAGACATAAATTCTTCCTGGAATGTTTTGAATCTTAATATCGTGCTTCAGGAGTACAGCTGGGTGATCAGGGGCATGCACCTGGTATTGCTAAGTGCCCAGGGCCATCAGGCTAAGTTCCCTCTTCACATTTGCCTTATGACACTTTTTCAGGCATTTTGAGATTGATCACTGGAGATGCATTTGTATTCATGAGAGAATATGGGATGTTAAGATTTGTTTTTGGTTTTGTTTTTAACTTTTAAATGAAATCATCAATAAATATAGTAACATCAAAGAATTTCTTCAAACAATGGAATGAAATTACCTCTAGAATGAACATGAAGGCTGTCAACTGCATTTAAAAGGAGTATGCTTTAGGAAATAAAAGAACTATTTATGTCTTTAAGCTTCATGATTAAAGATTGCGCTGCTAAATGTGACAAATAGATTGCAAGAGTTTTTGTGACAAGAAGATGGAGACAAATTGAACTATAGAGACACATCTTTATTGGACATTGTTAATGTCCTGTTTATGTCATAGACACATTTTTAAAATATTCTTACTCATAATTTTTTCCTATTTATAGCTACCTCATCATTCATTTAACTTTATTACTAGACAAATTCAGATTCCTGTCCAAAAATCTGAAGTGGGCACCCAGTTCTACCTAGTAAAGCTTCCACCGATTTGCTTATTTTGTATTGGTCAGCTTTCCATTTGTCAGGGACAAAATACCTGATAAACAATTTACAGGAGAAAAGGAGTTTGGCTCCTTTGAGTCTTGGCTCACAATTTCAAAGGTTTCAGTCCATGGTTGGCTGGCTCCAAGGAAGACATATTATAGAGAGTAGAAGGCATGTCAAGGGAAAACTATCCACCTTTAGCAGCCAGAAAGCAGAGAAAGAAAAAGAATCTTAGAAGAAATAACACCCTTCAAAGGCAGGCCCCCAATGACCTACTTCCTCCAACTAGGCCCCGCCTCCTAACAGCCCATTCAGCTAGTGAACTCATGGTTGGATGAGGTTAGTGCCTCCATGATCCAGTCACCTCTGTAGATTCCACCTCTGAATATTGCTGCATTGGGGAACAAGCCTTCAATAGATGAGTCTTTAGGGGATACTTCATAGTATTTATTTTTAAATTTTTATTTATAGATGCTTTTGTTAGTACATAAAAATTACTCATCATGGGGAGTTATTACATGAACATAACACATCTTACTTCATTTTACACTCCATTTCCCTTTTCTCCCTTCCTGCATGTCTTGGTCCCATTCCCATTTGCAAAATACTTACAGCCGTAAGAATTTCATAATGTCTCCCAGTTCCTTAAATTCATCACTAGCCCACTGTTCCCACTCAAACAAGGTGGCTTTATACCTCAGTGAAAGTTTAGAAGACCTCAGGCAGAATCTGCCCTACATGGAACCCATATTTCTGTCATCCTCATATCAGAAGCCAGCTGCCTTTCCTACCATCTTCTTCCTCATTCTTTCTCTACATGATAGCTCATAGTTCCTGCATTGTGCCCTCTTTGTTGCCTCATCAACTCTGCAGGGGTCTGTCCAGATGAGAATATACACAGGCTGTCATGTAGCCTGTCTTTAAAAGCAGAATAACAAATAAGAACTTTGCCTCCCATCCATGCCATTTTTTTTTACTTGTATAGATAAATGTCTCAAATGAGAAGTCCACTTTCCTGCCTCTTCTATATACCTGAAACTCTGTTGTTAACTAATCTTTTTGTCCCTTGCTCCCACTAGAATGTCAGCTCCAGAAAGCAAGAACCTCATCTGTCCTGCTTACCATTATATTCTTTAGGTACAAAAAGTATCTACTAATATATGGGCAAAAGGGGCCCAACTAACATTTTTTAACTTAGTAAAAGAGCTCTTTTTAAATATGTCCATTTTCATTTATTTTTTATTACCACCTTTTGCTATATTTATAGTTGAGAAATTTAGAAATACTATATTAATGATTGATTCTCCCCCTAGGTTACATTACATTTCATTCTTTTGTAAATGTGATTTGTACTGGCAGTCTTGTACCTGGATTCTGGAATTAGACTGCTTGGAGTTGAATTCTATCTCTTTTATTTTTTGAAATATGATTCTGGGCAAGTTTCTTTTTCTTTCCCTTTCTTTCTTTCTTTTTTTTTTGGAATGTTTGGAATACATAATAATTACCATCACTTGGGGAATTGGTACATATACACATTCCCCTTCTTATCCTTGTCCTCTCTGGGCAGGTTTCTCAAACTCTGTTTGTTCGTTTGTAAGATGGGAATAATAATAGTACCTACCTCCTGGGTTTGTGGGGGCCAAATTAGATAACATGTGAAATGCTAAACTCAGTATTTGGAATGGAAAGAAACTCAATGAAAAATAATAGTTATTACAGCCTTCTCCAGTTTGTAGTATTTGGTTCTGACTTGGTCTCTTTACTATATTTGTTTACAATACTTACATCTCCTAGGATATATTGGCTCTGAACATGATAGCTATTTTTGGTTTTATGATTTGTTTCTGATTCCTTGGCTTTCTGTTCCCCAGATGGTCCCATGGGATACACTGGTTAAATGACCTACAATGGACAAATGAGCTCCCTATAGTAGTACTTCCCAACAAGTTAGTCATTTGATAAATCATTTTGATCACTTGATAAAATATTTTTATTTCAAGCCAAGTCCTGTTATTTGGGTTTTTTTGGTTTTTGGTTTTTTTTTTTTTTTGTCTTTTTGAGACAGGGTCTTGCTATGCAGCTCAGGCTGGCCTTGAGCTCACTTTGTAGCCCAGGCTGGCCTCGAACTTGCAATGATCCTCCTTCCTCAGCCTCCCAAGTCCTGGGATTACAGGTGTGCGGCACCACGCCCGGTGTGTTATTTGTTTCTTTGGCTATTCAGAGGTAAGTTTCCTTCTTTATGTTGTTTCACATTATTTTTTCTTATATGTTCTTTGCTGAAACATTCAAAATAACCAATATGACATCAGATTTTTTTAAGTGACTATAAGACAGTTCTTTTCACTTCTTAGCTAGCTGGGAAGGTAAATATAAATAGCAACACAGAGTCCATTCTGAAGGCCACATGAGGGACACAGAGAGGCTCTGTCGAAGTTCAAAGTACAAAGCATTAAATCCTGCTAGCCTTAAGAAATTATTTTCTTCATTTTAATTTTTTCTACTTTATTCCTTGTTATTTATTTTGCTTTTTATTTTAGAAGTTTGCTTAATAGCCATGGGAATATTTTGGATTCTAAGATAGATAATATATAAGCTTAAATTGTGAACAATTTTTAGTTCTAGAAATGGTTTCTTAAAGTAATTGACTTAGCAGTTACTCTGCCTTTCTCTTTTCTTATCTGGATAGGTAGTAGAGACTCTTCAGTTATTTGAGTGTTTCAGACCTGAGTGTAGTGTTGAGTAAATTGAGGATTCTAAAAGAGTACCAGATAGTTTGAAAGAAATTGTGAGTACTCCAACTGGTGCAGTCCTTTCAAAGCCAGCTGGCTAAGCCTTCTCTGCTCTGGAGGTAGGAAACACTTTGTTCCATGCCAGCTGATCCACGAATAGCTGGTCAGTGGCCTTCCTTTTCATTGGCTACTCTTGGGAAAGCCAGCCTAGGCCTTCCATCTGCCCTAAAGATAGTCTGACACCACACACTTGCACTGGGCCTCCCTTGTGCTTGTACCAGGGAGTTGGAACAAGCCTGCAATGGTGAGAGAAAGGAAGACACTTCTTAGATAGCACCACAAATGCACGTCATGTTAAGTAATAAATAGCTTTAGAAAAAGTTTAAAGAGAGTTTTGCCTTTTCATTTCATCTTCTTCTAAAGTTTTAGTCATTTGGAGTAGTAAAATTGTTCATCTTATTACAAAGCTTGCTTGCATGTGTAAACCAAAGGCTTCAAGAGAGGGCTAATATTATATGTTGCCCTAAAATATCTCATTTTATCTGCTTCTGTTTTCCTAATTAAATAGGTGTTTATATCAGATACAGTTTTCCACCTGTTTTAGTGAACTTATGTCATAGTAATTTGAGAGTAAAAGAAGTGCAAATATGGCACTGGAAAATAATGAGCAGTCATTACATTTG
>NW_004955415.1:14802473-14807339 GCF_000276665.1 Chinchilla lanigera | reverse complement strand
CTTTTGCCACTGAGCTAAATCCCCAGCCCCGAGCAGTCATTACATTTGATGATACTGTCTATTGAAATTTTTTTCAAATTTGGAGACTGATTACCTATGTTAAGTTCATCTAGGCAAAGCAAAGAAAAAAACCTACCTGTATCTCTTTATTAATATTTCCCAAATCAAAGCATGTGAAATTATGTTCTGTGATATAATCTTGAAACAGGATCTAGATATCGTCTTCAAGTAGTCTTTTCAGGATGTAAGGGCAGTCTGACAGGACATCTGTCAACCCATTGATTGCCATAGTTGATGTGAGTGGCTGGCTAGGATTCTAGCCCCCTTCCTCCCTCACTACTCCATGTGCATCCCTTCCACTGAGTGCTCTATGGAAGAGGACAACCTTCCGTGGTGGAGGAAGATGTTTATTGGTCAAGAATATACGAGTAGCTGTGGTCCCCTGCTAAAACCTCCAAACAAGCACTCAAGGTTTATATAGTCTCTTTGGACTGAATGAAAAAGGTCGGCAGATAATAAAACATCAAATTATGAGTTAAGTTAATGGAAGGGGGAGATCAAAAGGGTAGACTTTCTTCAGTGAAAAAGATTTTTTTTTTCTCTAGCATAAAAGAAATCACAAAACTTCCCAGAAATATGTTGGAAATCTTGCATGGCTCTAACTAAAGAAAAGATTTCACTAAGACTTGTTGATTACCTCTGAAAATAAACCAGAAGGAATTTTTGTGGTGATAATAAAGATTATTTTTTAAAATCACAGAACAGTATGTAATAATAGCCAGAGATAATATGATGATAAAAAGTCATCTTTGCTGTTAATGTATACTGAAAACATTTTGTGTCTGTAGCTTTGTATGTACAGTATTATTTATTTACTCCTTACAACAATTCATAAACCATTACTTAGGATGTTAAAACTAAAGAAGTAACTATTCCCAGGTCGGGGGTCAGGTTTAGACCCAAACCTTCATCCTCCAGAGCTCCATCACCTGTCGTACTGATGTCAGCTTTCCCAAAAATGGGGTCTCCTGTGCAGATGCTATCCTATAATGATACTTCTGGGGGGGAGGGTATTGATAAAAGAAGTTCAGAGGCCTTTGCAGAGAATAGCTGGAGGTGCGGGAGAGATTTGGGTAGCGTCTGCATGTTTTTATCTCTTCTGATGCTCTCGCAAAAGTACTGCAGTAAATAAAAGTGAAGTAAAAGTGACTGTTAGAATGGGCAAAGAGAATGTGTTAGTTTCCAAGGGTTGCTGAAACAAATTACTACAAAGTTGGTGGCTCGTAACAGAAAGTAATTCTTTCACAGTTCTGGAGTCCAAAAGTCAGAAATCGAAGTGTCAGTAAGAGTGCTGCACTCCCTCCAGGGAGTAGGGGAGAATCCTCCCTAACCTCTAGCTTCCTGCAGCCATATAATTTCCAGTCTCTTCCTGTCTACGAAATGTGGTCTTCTGTCTCTCCCTCTTATACAGACATTTGGCAGTGGTTTTAGAGTCCACTCAAATAATCTAAAAAGATCTTATCTCCAGATCCTTTACTTAGTTACATCTGCAAGGACCCTTTCTCCAAAAAAAGTTACATTCATAGTTTCTGGACATACCTTTTGGGGAGTTACCATTCAACCCACTACCAGATATAAGAATTTTTGTGGTGATAATTTTCAGTTTGACTGCTATGTCACACAGAATCTCAGATTAGACAAGTATTCAGTAAATACAAGGTGCACAGTGTGGAAAGGTATTGGAAGGGCAGAAAACTGAGGTTCAGAAAAAGATTTAAGGGATCAAGGCAGATTTTGTGGAGGTAGTATTGCTTGAAATAGATCATGAACGATGGGTAGATTTTTATCAGATATTTGGCAATAGCCTGGGATATACAGAAGATAGCAGATATATAAAAAATGTAAGGGAGTATCTTCAGGGAACCATAACTAACATATTTGACTAATGTGTGGTATTTAGAAAAATAGTGTAGAATGAGGTTGAAATGTCTGAGCCAATTCACAGGAGGTCTTTGGTGTTGGGCTGATGAATTTGTACTTGGTTTAGACCTACTTACCCATGAGAAAGTGTTTTAAGAGTTTCTAACAGTAGCCTGTTAGAGCACTACAAACCCCACTGAAAATTTCAGGGCTTCAGAATGCTTCATGACAACAGCAACAACAACAACAAAAAAGGTTAAGAATCACTGTTCTATTAGAAACAAAATACTTTATGTTTTGAAGATGTTTCTGGAAGGTCATCTATTTTCTTTTGGTTTACTTTGTTTTTGTTTTGGGGGGGTTTTTTGGTACCGGGAGTCAAACTCAGGACCCTGCGCTTGCCAGGCAGGCGCTTGTGCCACTGAGCTACATCCCTGGCCCTTTTGGTTTACTTTGAACTATTTTTAAGTTAATTTGAAAATTAAACTCCAAAGAACCTTTATCAGCAGTGTCTGGACTACATTGTGAACACTGCATACTAAAATTTAAAATACTATTTCAGGAGGAATGTAAAGAAGGTCCTGGATTCTTAGAAAAGTAATCAAATGATTGCACAAAAAGAAAAATTTACAGCATTCACTTCAGAATGCAGCTGTGAGTTCTGGTTTGTGTGTCTCAATTTTCTCTCTCTCAATCCACTCCCACCATCCATTTAGAACTCCAGAATTATGAAAAAGCATGAAAGTTCAAGGGGAAGAATAGACAGCTGTGTTTTTAAAAGTTTTTTAAAAGTATATTCTATAAAACTCCTTGTTCTCTACTGTTGATTTTCATTGAAATATCCTACTTCAAGAATAAAACAATATTAATATTATATATTTGTCTGACCATATTATACAAAGAAAAAATTTATATTTTCCATGTAATTCTTCCATTTCTACATAATCGACTGCCAGGTAAATTTTTTATCTCTTTATTTTCCACTTGAGATTAATATTACATGATAGATTTACCTGTACAGTTTTTCAGATTTCTCTACTAGTGACATTCTTTAAAAATTATAAAAACTGTCAAAAGTAAAGAGTGGTACAACATACTCCCATATATTTATCATTCACATTCAGCAATTACAGGGTTTTGCCACATTTATTTCATTTATCTTTTTGATTACACCTTTCTTTGCTGGAATATTTTAAACCAAATTCCAGCCATTCACCATAGTACACTTCTATATATATCTCAAAAAATAAAACATTTTCTTATAGATCCAAACTACCATTCCCATACCTAACAAAATTAGCAGTTTCACTTTGCTGTCATCTCACAACTAGACCCAATTCAGCTTTGCCTGATTGTCTGAAGGATAACTTTTTATATTCAGTTTGAGTCACATTGGTCATTTTGTCTCATGGCTATTTTGATCTAGGGCAGTTCCTCCTCTTTTTGTGTTCTCTCATGGACTTGTTGCACAAACTGGGTCATTTGTCCTGTGAACTTCTCCCACTTGGGATTTATCTACTTGTTCCTTGTATTTTGTATAAGTGAAAATTAATTCTAGAAGCTTATTAAAGTCAGATTTTAAGTTTTTTGACAGGTGCTTAATATTGCATCACATCTAGACACTTGCTGTGTCTGGATATCCCACTTCTGTTGTTGCTGAAAGACCCCACTGGTGGTCATGTCAGCCAGCATAAAATGTTCTGTGTATGGTGACAAAATAATGATTTTTCTTGTTCTTTCATTTTTTACACATTTATTAGCAAGAATTCTGTAAAGAGAGCCTTTAGCTCATCAACTAGGGGTATTGGGGTTACCCTGAAGTGTAGTTTGTATGAGAAGCTGCCATGTAACTTTATTTGTGAAGTATATCACTTTTGTGTACTTGCTAAGAGATAACAAGTTTTAATCAGAATAAAAAGAATTAATTTAACTGAATTGAGGATTTATCTTTTGTTTTAATGGGCATTATGTTGAAATTCTGAGCACTGCAATAAAATATGAATAACTTTTTCTCTTACAATTAAGATATGTGCCCCAGCACCTCTGAATATTAAAAGTAGAGGTATATAAAAGCCTTGCCTAGACTTGAATCAAGCAGTAGAGGAAAGAGTACTAGATTAGGATAAAAAATTAGGGGATTCCTAAAGTTGATTTGACCAAGCCCTACTTCCTTAAATGTCTAACCCATTCATTATACATTAGAGTCTCTGAGACAGTAACTATGGCAAAGTTACTAAATAGGTTCTGAGGCTGGAGGCAGATGTAAATGATAAGAAATTAACACTATAACAATACTATTTTTTTAATTTATTTGCCTCTTATAAGATGAAAAAGAAAATAATACTGTTTTGTTTTCGTTTTGATTTTTGTGATTGAGACAGGGTCTCTCATGTAGTTCAAGCTGGCCTTGAACTCACTGTGTAGCACAGGCTGGCCTTGAACTCTCAGCCATCCTCCTGCCTCAGCCTTCCAAGGGCTGGGATTACAGGCATGCATCACCATCATTTTGGGGTTTCCTTTTGCAGACCTGTTTGCCTCTTAGGCAAAATAAAACCTTTGAGCAACAGCTATTTGAATTATAAAAAGAAATGCTGGCATTGTAGCTCATTGGCAGAGCACTTGCCTAGCATGCCTGAGGTTCTGGATTTGAAGCCTAACCCAGAAAAAGAAAAAAAAAGAAAGAAAGAAAGGAATACTAAATTGAAAAAAAAAAACCTCTGCATTTTATCCCACCCTGTCCCCTACCCTGCCACTGAAATTAAGAGAATTTTTTAATATAATACGCAAGATCCTCACAACTAATTCTTATGGTTTCTCAGAAATATTACCCAGTGATTCCTGAATTACTCTAAGACTTGTAATGTTAAAACCTACTAATTTGAATATTCTTATCCAGAGTTTCTCTTTAGTTGTTTCTCCCCGACTTTTTTTTTTTTTTTTTTTTTT
>NW_004955415.1:14799489-14802373 GCF_000276665.1 Chinchilla lanigera | reverse complement strand
CCCCACCAGGTTCTCTGGTGGTGTAACTGAGGGGACTTTAAGAAACTCACTATTTTATGGAGGTATGGGCAGAATTAAGGAAACTCACAAGGCGGGGAACTAGAAGCTATTGACAGCAGGCAGCGATTACCTCTCCAGGTCTGATGCAGTGAAGGGAACAACTAGTCTTTTTTTTGTTTTTTTTTGTTTTTTGTTTTTTTTTTTTTTGGTTTTTCTCCGGTAACGGGAACCGAACTCACGACCTTGCACTTGCCAGGCAGGCGCTTTTGCCACTGAGCTAAATCCCCAGCCCCTCAGGCTAGTCTTGAACTCATGTTGTAGCCCAGACGAGCTTCGAACTTGCAATGATCCTTCTACCTCACCCCTCAAGTCCTGGGATTACAGGTGTACACCACCATGCCCAGCTCCTTTCCCCATTTTAATTTGACATTGAATCTTTCATGCAGAAGAAGCTTGACTTGTCAGATCTGTGGGGTACATACCATCTGTAAAGATAGAAATGAAAACCACTGGACATGCTCTGCTTTTTAAATGTTCTCTCTTAATAGTCTTTTCCTCCAGCAATTACTGGACTTTCCTTGTGTATAGGTTGTTTGTGTCCCTGAAACATTGTTAGTATTGTCATGAAATTGTGTGTAAATTAAAGAAGTGAAAGTTGTGTATTTTAGAATTAATGCTTGAATACTTTTAAAGGGAGAGACAACTCTTCATTGAATAGCTCTCTTTTTATTTAAATTTCACTTTATAGGAAAGAGTTCCTTGATCACCATTTCTCATAATACTTCTTTAACTTTATATATCTTCACCTTCTTTTACTGAATATATTTCTAATGGTAAGTAAAGCTTTACTTATTTGTCCTGCTCTATTTTACCTCAAAACAGTTGTTGGGGGTTTTTTTGTTTTTTTGGTTTTTTTTTGGTTCAGGCTGGTCTTGAACTCACTTTATAGCCCAGGCTGGCCTCAAACTCGAAATGATCCTCCTGCCTCAATCTCCCTAGTGCTGGGATTACAGGCGTGTACCACCACACCTGGCTAGGCTGACCTATTCTGTAAGAAGAGATAAAGTAACTTTTCATAAGTGAAGAAAATTGTCTTGCATCCCCTAGCTCATTGTTACTTACAAATGACGAGAAAAGCACTCTACAGTCACTATAGTTGCAGACCAAACAGTGGTGTTCTAGTATAGAATGTGGAAAGATGTATATCCCATCATTCTTCTTAGTGGCTTTTGTGTATATGAATAATGTCATGATTGTTGGTATATTTTTCAGTACAGAGCACAATAATCTGTAACAATAGTCTATGGGACTATTGTAACCAAAACTGTTGTGCCATTGTCATTTTTATTCGTTATTTTCCTTTTGTAACTAGTTTTTCTGCTGATTATTCTGTATAATGATCCAGTATTATATAATGTCTAGGTTTACATGCTTAATTTTTAGTTACCATGTGAGCTTTATGAACTAAATTGTAGGTATTTTATTTTGAGATAACCAGTTAGTATATATTACAGTTTGACCGTCTCTAATCTGAAAATCTAAAATGCTTCACAATCTGTAACTGAGTATCAACATGATGAGTGTACACCTCATTCTTACTGAGCGGGGATGGCGGCATCCACGTTACAGGGAACAGAATGGAGAAAAGCATGAAGCAGAATGTAGAAGGCACCTCTGAGAGATCCGCTAAGCTGGAATCCTGGCCACTTTCATGTACATCCATTGGTTAGCCAGAACTAAGACATATGGACATGCACAGCTGCAAGGGAGACTGGGAAGGATAGCCATGCACCCAGTTAAAAATTTTAATTACAGTTGGAGAAAGGAAAACCGTTTTTGGGAAAGTAGGGAAGGAGTCTCTGCACAGTCTTGTTAATCATAAACAAGAGGGAAAACTAAGCAGCATTTGCCATTATGTCTCTTCCTCTAAAGGAGGATTAAGTGTTTCCAGTAGCTGATACTGATTTTCTAAATGGTACTGTCCTTTTAGAGGACAAATGCTGACAATATAATGGAAACTTCTCTTAAGAATATATCATTCTCTTTTCCGTAATTGGGTTAGTGCAAGGTGGTCATCCAAGAGAGCACTGCTAGATATATTTCCTGGTTTTACTTGTAAGTTGATATTACGATTTATGAACCAATCTCTTATGAGTTGAGTTAGTATGAATTTTTCCTTACAGCATAGTAGCCCCTGGGGAAAATGATACACAGGGAATGGACCCAACCTTAGATATATGTGACCTTACTAGAAACATATACCTTGAAGGCTTTGTCTTAAGGCATGAGATACCTTCTGTCATTCCTGATCTTGGAGGGCAAAAAATTAGTGTAGTGTAATATATTCACTTATAAAATGAAAGCAATAGCCCTCTGCATGATAAAGATTATAGTAGTGGTCTGGTTATTTTACTTTATTTTATTGTATTGGGGATTGAATCCAGGGCCTTCACACTGAGCTACATCCCCAGCTTCTTTTTTTAATTGTACTTTTTATTATTTTGAATTTTGAGACAGAATTTCACTAAAACAGGATCTCAGGCTGGACTCAAACTTGGGATCCTCCTGCTCAACCTCCCAGAGTGCTGAGATTAGACATATGTGCTACCACATGCACAGCTTGGTAACACTTTTACAAAAGGAAAGAAAGCTTCCAGGGCTAATGACCTGAAAGTCTTTACTCTTTAAAAGCCATTTAGAAATTATTCACTGTTCTGAAATGACTGACCTTTTCAGAGTTTTTCAAAATATAAAATAAGCAGAACCTGACCGGCCCGCCCCCCAGGATACTGAACCATCCTACCTCATCTGCCCCTTTGTCTCAGTTGTTTCATCCTCTTTGTAAAACCATCTCTCTCTCTCTCTCTCCTTTTTTTTTTTTTTT
>NW_004955415.1:14731984-14799389 GCF_000276665.1 Chinchilla lanigera | reverse complement strand
TTTTTTTTTTTTTTGGTCTTTTTGAGACAGGGTCTCGCTATGCAGTTCAGACTGGCCTTTAGCTCACTTTGTAGCCCAAGCTGGTCTCAAACTCCCAAAGATCCTCCTGCCTCAGTCTCCCAAGTGCTGGGATTACAGGTATATGCCACCACGCCCAGCTGTAAAACCATTTTAATGATGAAGTCTTCCTGTATTTTTCTTAAAAGAACAAAGCTCTACTAATAGACAAAGTAGGGATTTCTGAGGCAGTGCTACTATCTAGAAATAGAAAGTATTATACCAGGTCAAAGTACATAAAAAGCCTGAGCTGGGCACTGTGGCACATATGTCTATATTCTGAGGTGCTCAAGAGGCTCAGGTAGGAGGATCTAACATTTGAGGCTAGGCTGAGCAATTTAGCAACACCCTGTCTCAAAATAATTAGTTTAGGAGACAGGAGCAACAAGTCTGTTCACAACATCATTTGGTTTATTACTATACAAATAAGGACCTGATGGCTGATTCTAGGATAAATGTCTAAATTGAAAGAATAAGTCTTCATATCTACAAGGGCATAAACTTTTATGCCATATTTTGACCCATTGCTTTTCCATAAGTCTTTTACATTCCTGCGATCACTATGAGAAATCTGTGCTAAGTACAGCAGACCTATGAATGCTTTCAATTCAGCTAGTGACGTGTCATAATAAATACATTTTTAATATGGCTATTGGTGCATACAGAACATTTCACTTGCATTTCAGCCTTGTGTATTTCACAGCACATTGTAGCCTTTCATCTGCCAACATTGAATGGCAGTGCCAGAGGTCCTGTCCAATAAGTTTCACCCCTGCCAAGACCTCCACTATATTTTCAGACCTATTCTAACATTGGATCATTCCACTTGGTTGCGTAGCCATTTTGCAACATTTTGACTAGTCAAATATGTACTCACATTACTGTTTTCTTCATCGTCTGAATCAAGGAGATCTGTATTCTTTGTGTCTATATCAATGGATTCTTGCTCCATTTCACTGCACAAGAACTTTAGCTCACATAGCCAATATCAATGTCATCATCATACACCCACACCACTCTTCTGTTATGAAAGCATGCATTTTAACCTAATAGAGCATCTTCATCATCTGTGCAATAACTTATACATACTTGAATTTAGTTACTAATTTACCGTCTCTAAAAACTGAACAAACTCAACTCCTTCAATTTAACAGCAAATTAAATCTTTCATGACTGCTCCATTAAACAGAGTTTTATTGATGTCTGTCTGGTGCCTTGTCCTTTTCCAGGAACTTATTTGTTTTCTTATAGGCAGGTGTCTTAAATACCACAGATCTACTGAGATTACCACAGTCTGTTCTTTTTATTTAGACCGTGACTATTCCATCTTTAGGGTCATTCTGGCTCTTCATTTCAGGATATTTTCTTACTTATCACATAGACCCAGCAATTCCCAAGGAAAGCTTTCAGTATTCAGTGCTGATTCCAGAAATACCATGACATTTTCACAATAAAATGAACCTTGATTAATTTTAATGTAGAAGATACAGTTCTTTGTCACAGATTGGAAGAGACTAAAGATTAAATATAACTAAATGAAGTGTGGCATCCTGAATTAGACCTTACAACAGGAAAAAGAACATATGTGGAAAAAGGGGTAAAATTTGAATAAAATCTATGTTTTAGTTAATAAGATTGTATCCATCTTGTTTTCCTATCCTTGTACTATGATTTTATTTAATATTAGGGATATTTATGTGAAGAGTATGAGGACTTTTGCAACTTTTTGTAAATCATTTAAAAACAAAACATTTAAAATAGATACCTTGTCCCCATATTACTTAGGAGTTATGATCTTGGCCCTTCTATGGCCTGTAGTCTCTAAAACCGTAAAGACGACCTAGGGTGCATTAACTGTCTGCAGAACCAAATACAATTGTTTGAGTTGTGCATCTGTTCTAACCCTACTAGTTTGGTGCAAGCTTATAGTAAGGGTCACCGAAGGCAATAGGATCTCAAAGGAAAGTTAATAATAATATATAAATTTGGATTTGGATGTGGATTTCAGTTCCTCCCTCCACTCACTGGTACTTTAAGTTTGGGCATTAAGTTTGTCTTTTCCGAGTATCAGTTTCTTCATCTGAACATTGGACCATGTTATTACCCACCCTATGATGATTAAGAAGATGAAGTAAGATTTATGTATGTGACTCTTAGTCATAAACTGTAAAATACTGTAAAATGTTCACTTTGATTGCTATCCTAAAGAATTGCTTGGAGAAAAAAGATTCTCCAATTTCATGGATTATATGTTAGGCTGGCTCATTTTACATATTTTTCCTACATAATTGTACTGCTACATTGACTGCAGTCAAAATTTATATTTACAATTGTATATATAATATTTTTAATCTTTCAACATTAAAAATAAATTTGGATCTAAACCAATATGATAAACCCGAAGCATTAAGCTGAACATTGTAGCCTACTTAATGTAGAGGTTTGCTTGTATCTTAACTTATTTCAGCCAGTGTCCAGCTCTTTTGCTTTGGAAATCATGACAGTAGAAAGAGAATTTCAAATATGAAAGCCTCAAATGTGTTAGTTCTCCAGAAATTTAAAGCCACAGCTACCAGCAGAATACATAGGGCTATTTTCAAGAGGACCCTAAAGAGATAGTGCCCAGTCTACCAATTATATGACTTACTAACATTGTAGTTTGTTTTCAAAAGCAAATTATTCTATATCTAATGGAAAATAAGGAGCTTAGTCAGAATATTTACATAGTGCTGCCAGCTACCTGTGAGGGAATTCTGTTTTTCTTATTTTGCACCTGAAGGATCTAAAGTTAGGATTCTAAGTCCCTATTACAAAGGATTTATTGCTCTGACTCTGTGATTGGTAAAGGGCTGCTCTGTGCCTTCAACTATGTGTTAGTTGTTTTTTCTACTAGTTCTACTGTCTGTTGATTTAGCTGTGTCCCTGTAGCAGCCTCACATAACTCAGGTTCATTTTCAGAAATTCTAATCCAATGCAAAACCCAAAGAGATCAAAGAAGTAGAAGATTTTCTAGTGAAGTCAGGATTACCCATCAGTAGTCCTCAAGTATTTACTTTTCAATAAAGAAAAATACTTTTAAAAACAGTTGTTAATGACTTGATGGAGTAATGAGGAAAATCTCCATAACCTTCAAGGAAGACATTTTCTAACTCACTAAAAAATAATGTATTAGCAGGAATAGCTTGGTATGGTAAATGTGTGTGTGTCCCAAACACACATTTGTTCTTTCATGAAACAGCCATCTTACTAGGTTAGGAATAAGATAAGAAGGTCCATTATTAATATCATTTTTAACATCATTCTGAAGGTATTAGACAATTTCTATATAATAGTAAAGGTGGTACTAAATTATTATTTATCTAAGCAAAATTCTGACTTAAAAGAGAAAGTAATAGGATATACATGAAATATATAATAATCTTTGTGGTAGTTTTCCCTCATCAAATCCATCTAGAAAAAAAAGAAGAGAAACAAGATTTTCAATCAAGTGTTTTAAATAAGAATCAAAAATTGAAAATCCATATGAATCTTTATAAACAACATAGGGAGCCTTTAGTGTTTTACTTTCTGCAATTTCACTTAAAATTAAATGTTTTATTTTATTATCTTGAATAAGCAACAGAACCAAGTACTTTCAAATACTAAAGGTATTATAAATGAGTATTCACTGAAAAGTCAGTATTCTCCCAGCCTAAGACAATCATTAATATCAGCTTTTTATGAAGACTTCCAGAGATTTTTTAGGTATATGCAAAACTAGCTTCTCTTTTAATTCTTTTTACATCATGGTAGTCTACCATAAACTGTTTTTTTTGTTTTGTTTTTACTTTGAAATATTATCACTGTCAGATCAGCACATACAGATCTACAATGATTTTAAACTTCAAAATATTAGACTGTGATGATATACTGTCATTTAACCAGTTATATTTAGTTTGCTTCCATTCTTTTGCTTTTACAGACTGTGGAGAGTTTGGTACATGTGTCTTTGAGAATGCATATAAAGGGCCAGGGATATAGCCCAGTGGTACAAGCTCCTGCCTGGCAAGTGCAAGGTCCTGAGTTTGATTTCCAGTACCAAAAAAAAAAAAAAAAAAAAAAGAGAATGCATACAAATACATCTGAAAGCTAAATTCCTGAATATGGAATTGCTAGGTCAGTAGTTAAGTCTGTGTCTAATTTTCCTGGGTTGCTGTCCCAGAAGCTGACAGTTATGCTAACTGATAGTTGTACTAATAATGTGTGAGAATACTTCCTTAAGACCCCACGCAGGATGTTTTTAAGGATTCTTTTGTGTCTGTGTAGAAAGTGCTTCTGGGTTTATACTTAGAAAGGCCTTCTTCACTTTGAGTTTTTAAAATATTCTTTGATAGCTTTTCATATTTCATAATTTCATTTTCATATCTAAATCTTTGGCACAGCTGAGACTTGTTTTGGTACAAAGTAAGGCTATTGTAATTTTTTTCTCAGCTGGGTACCCAGTATCATTACTGAATAATCCATCTTCACTAATGAGAAATGTCAGCTCTATGACAAGTTAGATTCCTCTATGAATTGAGCTACTTTTTTTACATTTCTTACATGTACTAGATAGACTAGGTTATCCAGTAGAAAAAAACCTCAGTACCTTAATGGCTTACAACAACAAGAATTTTCCTTCCTTTTGGTACATGTCCATCAAGAACTGGCTGAGGGTTCTGTTCCATATCTCCTTACATGAGAACTTCATGTAAGGATATCTCGGACCAGAGTTAATGGGGCTGCTGTAATCATAAACATTGCCAACTCCTGGCTAAGGAGAAAGAGGCCTGGAGAGTCTCCTACCATCAATACAATGCTAATGCTAATGTTACCCTGCCAAGAAGTAACAGACATCAAGTCCCTTCACAACTCATTGTCAGGTATTAGTCACAGGACTTCATCCACTATAGTAACAGTCATTCATGTGCGCAGAAGATGGGAAGCTGAAAATACTTGGCAAACAGCAGCTATGACTAATGACCATATCTGTTAATCTGTCATTTCAGGTGTCCATAGCTTAGGTCTTTTGTGGAATATCTCTGGCTATTCTCTTATTTTCTTATTTTTTTTTTTTTAATGTCTTTTTGAGACAGGGTCTCGCTATGCAGTTCAGGCTGACCTTGAGGACACTTTGTAGCCCAGGCTAGTCTCAAACTTGCAACAATCCAAAACATATTTTCTTGGTTGTAAAAGCTATTATAAATTTTTCTATTTTCTTTAAATCTATACATTTAATGCACATATATTTTTGAAAAAGTAACAGAGTTTGTCTTTTTATGAAACAAGGGGTGGAGTGGAGACACTAGATCCTGTTCAGTAGAAAAGATGAAAATAAAAGAATAGACAAAAAATAAAGCCAGGCATGGCAGCACATGCCTGTAATCCCAGCATTTGGGGAGCTGAAGCAGGAGGATCATTGCGCATTCAGGGCCAGCCTGGGCTACGTAGTGAGTAGCCCAAAAAGCTAGCCTGAACTGCAGAGCAAGACCCTGTCTCAAAAAACAAAACACAACAACAAAAAAGGTTATTAAAAAATTTTTATAATGAAGATTTTTCATGTTCCCTCTCTATATTAATCCCAGTAAACAAGTAGATTAACATTACACCAGAAATAAGTACTGTATATTCCAGTAACTGGCAACATCTACCTGATTTTTAAGAGTTGGATTTTATTGTGTGCTCTGCACTTGTTTAAGTATCAGGACCTGATGAGCCTTTAATGTAGACTAAGGTCTGTCCCTTATGAATCTCACTGGCCCATTCACCATACTTGAGAAATGTTGAGTAAATAAACATCTGCAGGTAATTTAGAGTATAGTTATCAACGGCACACAGGTATACTTTCCTAGTGTTTTGTTTTTCTTTGTTGTAAGGAAAACATGTTGCTTTGTGGGGAAATAAAAACCAGCTTTTCTAAAAAAATTAAGCAGATATTATATTGCACCTCGAGTTTATTTCATGGTGAGATGGGAACTGCTGTTTACCACCTAATTTTTAATACCTGAGTAATTCCAACTGTGAAATTCCACTCTCAAATATTTCCCTCCTTTGTAACTTGTCTTCCATTTCATCCTCCTATTTCAGCATTACTGGTTTTTTTTTTTTTTTACAACCTATACTCATAAGAATTCTGCTCTCAGTTTTGTGTTAAAAATCACAAAATTGGGAATCCTCAGTTAAATGAGAAACCATGAATCAAATGGAATCTAATAGTTAAATGCTGATAAACAGCTTCTTTGTAAAACTGTTGTGTGTGCCTTATATGCCTGGGATAGAGAGGTGAGAAAAGCATATGAAGTATCAAATTTGAATCCCTTAGAGTCCTCAAAATGAAGTCTTACAAAGATCTCATGGAATCTTTTAAAATTGAAGACAAAAACTTCATCACTATGGCATATATTAAAGACAGAAGCTCAATTCTGATTTTAAAACTTTGACAATACAAGCAGAGAAAAAAAGCCATGCACAAAGTGAGAGAAAATAATGTTAGCCGAAAAAGGAAAAAATCCGAACTACAGAGGGATTAGATTGTCAGTAATGGGTCTAGGGAAGATAAAAGACAAACTGACTGTTAGAATTTTAAAAACAAAAATATTGTGATACATGGGAGAAACCCTACACTTGTAAATGTGGGAAGAGCTTCAGGAAGGGTTCGGAGCTTCACACTCATTAGAGAGTACACACGAGAGAAACTGTATAAATGTGAGGAGTGTGCAAAGGGATTCAGTCAGTGATCTCATCTCATTCATCAGAGCGTGCATACTGGAGAAAAACCCTGTAAGTGTGGTGATTGTGGAAAAGGCTGAAGTCACAGCTCTGATCTTGTCCATCAGATGGTCCATGTAGGAGAAAAGCCTTAGCAGTATGTAAAGTGGTAAGGGTTTCAGTCATACATAGCTCAGCTCTTCAGATTCATCAGAGAGTCCACATGGGAGAAAACATGTATAAATTCCATGACTATTATAAGGGATTTGATCAGAATTCATATTGTCACAGTAATCATGGAAGAGAAACCTTGCAAATCATGCTCATTTAGTTAATAGCTTAAACAAATCTGAACCTTTAAACTCAGTAAGTGCTGCTGGAAAAGAAAGGTTATGAAAAATGCAAGTAATGCCAAGCAACAATTAAAGTTTCTCCTCTTCAAGAGGAGATCATTAGGAGCATTAATATATATTTAAAATTAAAGTATATTTTATGTACTATATTATACATAGTCAAAATATATAAAAAGTTTAAGGAGAAAAAATATTGTGATAAAAGGCATTAAAATTGTAATAAAAAACAAAATGATCAAAGTATGTTATATGCATATGTGAATCTGCCAAAATGAAACCCATTAATCTGTATAACTAGTATGCACTAATAAAAAAAGATGTGGAAAAAAAAGAATAAACTCTTCTAGGTTTATTATAGAAATTAAAAAATAGACTGGTCATTAAAATGAGGCTAAATGAAAAGATCTAGATTAAAAATATAAATGTGATAGACAAAGAGGTTATAATAATTCCAACTGATCTAAGGTTTTTATTCCTTTAGTTTTCTCTAAATAATGGAGAGTAGTTACAAAGAGGAGAAAGCTGCAGGAAGAAAAAAATTGCAGTAGTTACTATACAGAAAAATAGACTTTTACCTAGAGATTGAGAATTTGTAGAGTATTTGTCATCCAGATTTAACACTTAAAAACAGAACATCTAGATACCTACCAAATGTGACTTTGAAAAAGGTAGAGCTTTTTTGTTTTGGTTTTGGTTTTTTGAGATAAGGTCTCATTACATAATTCACCCTGACCTTGAACTTGAGGCAACCTTCCTACGTCATTCTCCCAAGTGCTGGGGTTACAGGCATGTATCTCAATGGCTGGCTGAAAAAGGTAGAAGTTTTAGACAGTGGAGAAAAAAATCATAAATGCCGTTATTAGAACAAATGACTAATTTGGAAAAGCCATTTCCCTCTTTTTGTCCATGCCATAAATTCAAGATAAACATTTAAGATTAAACAAAACCATGCAAATATTAAAAGAATATAAATGGATTATTTCTGTAATCTAGTATGAGGAAGACAGAGATAGAAATCTTTATAAACAGGATTATAAGCTTAGTGCTAGCAGGGGCCAGACAAACACTTGAATAGAAAATAAAATCATGTAGCCCTGTTTCTTTTATTTTTTTTTATTTGGGGAGAGGTGGAATACTTACTCTTAGAAAAAGAACAACATACCATGACAATTAATGACAATGTGCATTTAGTTCAGAATTAGGAAGTGATAAGGTATAGTAGAAATTGTGACAAACTGGAGCCTGTTTCCATAGGCCAGGGGCATACACACACTGTAGACTGCAAGAACCAACCGCCTACCAAGATGACAGCTTGAGAAAAGGCTACTTAACTCCAAGGAGTTTTTGCCATGTATCAAGCCTAGGGTTATTAGCTTCTGATCTTTTTCCATGTGAAGCTGGAAATTCCAAGTTTTATGTTAAGTCTCCCAAATTTAGACTGTTGTGTCAAGTTTTTAAACTTCATGTAGGCCAATCAAAATACATTTGCAAGCTAAATATAGGCCCTAGGGCTTGAGTTTTTGAACTTGAATATAGTTTTTGTTTCAGGATTATGGTCACCCATGAGTTGAGATGCTTTCCAACATTTCCACGCTATCCTCTGAATCAGTTTCATAGCAGAAAAATTCTCTGCAAACTTATTGAGAGTCACCTCGATTGCCTTCAGATCCTGGGACCATTTTGTAGACATTTCTCCATTATTAGGTTTTCTTCTAGCCAATTTTTGTTATTTTACACAATCCATTTAATCTAGATTTTGAAATCAATACTTGAATCCTCTTACATATTTTTTAAAATTTCAGCATAACAGTAGTTTTATCTTTTTCTGATTAATATTTTTTGTTGATTGATTCAACTTCCTTTGACTTTTTTGTCTTAATTCCTCTATTTTTGTTTTGACCTTTATTAATCTTTTTTCTGTATTATTTTGTTTGATTTATTCTTTTTCCATCTTCTAAATTTAGATTATTCACTTCATTTTCATTCATTTTAAATTGATAATACAAAATTTTAAGATTATGAATTTTTCTCTCAGTATAAGGCTTTTTCCCTACAACACGATTAATATCTAAATCATCTGTGATTTGCTTTGATTACCTCTTAAGTTTTCTTCTATTTTCCTTCCTCCCTCTCTTCTTTCCTTCCTTCCACCCATCCATCCATCTGTCCTAGCTGGGCATCTTTTGCCACAGCCACCCAAAGTGGGTTAATTTTTTTCAATTGTGTTGTACTTGTTCCTATCATTTTGTTTTATATTCTGTCATTTGCTCTCTTTTGATTCCTCTCTCCCTTTTCTTCCTTTCTAGATTTTGCTAAAATGATCCAGTTTCCTTTGCTTCTTTTTCCTCACGGATAGTGATGAAAGTGTCACCTGATGTACTATATTTTAACATACATGTTTGGATTTATATCTTTTTTTTTTTTTTTGATAGGGTTTCACTATGCAGTTTACGCTAGCCTTCAACTCACTTTGTAGTCCAGCCTGGCCTTGAACTCACAGCAGTCCTCCTGCCTCAGCCTCCTGAGTGCTGGGATTACAGGTGTGTGTCAAAATCCCCAGCTGGACGTATATCTTTTAACAATTTTGTGAATTCAGTAATATAGCCTTTCAAAATAAAACTTCTAGCATAATGTAACTTGTTTTTACTTTCTCCCATTCGCATTTTACATGTTTTGCTGAAATAATCTGAATCTTGATCACTCTGGGAGTTTCAGTCAGGAGAAGGACTATGCAGAGAAAAAGAAATGTTCTTGCACATCCAAAAATACCTGCCTGCTTGCCTGCTTCTTTTCCTTCTTTCTTTGTCTTCTGTTTGCTTCATTTATTGCCTGTACAGATGAAAGATAGCTTAGCTAGATCAAAGAGTTCTCCTGTCATGGGTATTTTCCATCAGACTTCAATAAATTCTATTTGTTAATTAAATTTTTATTTTGAAATAAAATACAGAAAGAAGTCATGTACCCTTTTTACAGTTTTTCCTAGTGATAACATCTCGCAAAACTGTGGTTCAACATCATGACCAGGGTATTGATTTTGGTAGTCAACATATAGACGTTTCCATTACATCAAGGAGGTCGAGGATGTCAGGTTTCCCTTGTCTATCTGTGCTCACTTCCTCCTGCCCTTACTTTCTCCTTAACTCATGACAACCACTAATTTATTCTCTAGTTCTAATAGATTATTCATTAATCTATTCTTCTAGTTCTAATTTTCTTATTTCAAAGGAATTTGTGTGTGTGTGTTGCTAGGGATTGAACCTAGGGCGTTGCACATACTAGGCAAGTGCTCTACCACTAAGCTACATTCCCCAGCCCTCAAAGGATTTTATTATATCAATGTGTAAATGAGAGTCTGCAACCTTTGGGATGTACTTTCTTCACTCAGTAAGATTATTGAGAGAGTGATCCAGATTATTGCATCTATCAGCAGTTGGTTACTTTTTATCGTTGAGTGTTAATCCATGGTGTGCATATATTGCAGTTTTTTTAGCCGTTCTTAGTTGACATCAGAGTTGTTTCTAATTTTGGCCTGTTACATATAACTCTACTATGAATATTCATGTAGAGGGTTGTAGGTGAACATAAATTTTTATTTCCCTGGAGTAAATGTACAGGAGTGTAATTGGTGAATTGTATGGAGTTGTTTAATTTTTTAAAATTTTTTTATTCCCTCCTCCCTCTGATTGTTTAATTTTATAAGACACTGCCATGCTGTTTTTCCAGTTTCCTGTACCATATTATATTCTCACCAAGATGGGAATGTTCTCATTTCTCTAAATTTTTGCCAGCGTTTGTTGTTGTTATAACTTTTTGTCATTCTAATGAATGTATGTAATATTGTAGTTTTAATTTGCATTTCCCTAATGACTAATGATTTTCAATTTATTTTCATGTACTTACCCTTCTTTGGTAATACGTCCTTTTTTTCCTATTTTCTAGTAAAACTTTTTTAGTTTCCTATGACTGCCCTAACAGACACTGTAAACAACAGAATCTCATAATTCTGGCATCTAGAAGTGTGAAATTAAGATGTTGGCAGAGTTGGTTCCTTCTGAGAGGTCTGAGAGAATATCAATTCTCCTAGCTTCTAATGATGAATGATCTTATTGCTGCTTTGCGCTCTGCTCCCATTGTCACATAGCATTCTTCCCTCATATGTCTGTCTCTTTCTGTCACATTTCTTCCTGGAAGGATACAAGTCATACTGATTTAAGGATCTACCTGACACGGTATGATTTCAGCTAATCAATTAATTACATCTGCAACAACTCTTTTCCGAATTAGGTTGTGTTCTGAAATACTGACAAGTTCTGATTTCACCATGTCTTTTTGAGGATACCCTGGGTTGTTTGACCAGTTGATCTTTATATCCTCATAATAGGATCATTGATAAGACAGAGGGTTTTTTTTTTAATGAAATCTGGCTTATTAATTTTTCCTTTTATGGATGATGCTTTTGCTGTTAAGCTCCTTTGCCTAATGCTAGATCACAAATCTTTTATCTATGTTTTTGCTAACTGTATTGTAGCTTTGCATTTTGAATGTAAGCCCATAATCTATTTGGGGTTATTTTGTATGTGAGAAGTTAAGATCACAGTTCAGTTTTTTGCCTGTGGATGTCCTGTTGCTACAGCCCCACCTTCCCCATCCCTTTTTCTTTTCTTCTTCTCCATCCCTTTTTTTTTTTTTTGAGACAGAGGCCTACCATGTAGTCCAGCCTGGCCTTGAATTCATGGCAATCACCCCTACGCCTGGCTCCAGTGCCTGTTGTTGAAAAGACTATTCTTTTTGTTTGTTTTTATAGCGCGAGGGCTCAAACCCAGGGTCTTGCTCATTCTGGGCAAGTCCTCAACCACTATATTCCCAGCCCCAAAACGACTATTCTTTCTGACTAATTAGTTTTCCACATTCCTGAAAAATCATTTACATTACTTATATAGACCTATTTCTGGGTTTGTATTCTGTTCCATTGATTTGTTTGTCCTTTTGCCAGTAGTACACCATCCTAATTACTGTGGTTGTGATAGTCTTTAAGTTGGGTGGACTGATCCTTTTATTCTCTTTTTTTTTTTTGGTTTTTCTCCGGCACCGGGAACCGAACTCACGACCTTGCGCTTGCCAGGCAGGCGCTCTTGCCACTAAATCCCCAGCCCCCCCTTTTATTCTCTTTTCAGAATTATTTTAGCTATTTTAATTCCTTACCTTTCTTTTAGTCTAAATTTAATAAACTTTATTAACAAAAAAGTCTTAGTGGGATTTTGATAAGAATTTATGCTAAATTTGTATATCAATTTGGAGAGAATATTTTTACTGTTACATCTTTAAATCTATGAGTACAATATTTATCTGCATTACTTAGACCTTATTTGATTTCTTTACTCAGCATTTTATAGTTTTCATATAAAAGTCCAATACATGTCTTATTAGTAGATATGTTCCTTATGGTTTTTTTTTTAACAATTATAAAAATTCATTGTATTTTTCATTTTGGTATTCATATGTTCATTGTTAATTGATTATTTTTATGTTTATTTTGTATCTTGAGCATTGCTAAGCCCACTAGTTCCAGGAATTTTTTGTAGATCCTAAGGTGTTTTTTTTCCTATGTACACAATGCTAGTGTTAGCAAATGGGGCAGTTTAATTTCTTCCTTTCTGATATGTATGCCTTTAATTCTCCTTTCTACATTATTGTATCACTAGAACTTCCAGCTCTGAGTTGAGTAAGAGTAAAAGCAGATATCTTGCCTTGTTCCTGATCCTAGAGAGGGAGTAAGTAGGAGTATTAGTTGTACAGTTTTTATTGTTATTGTTTGATTGGGTTTTGTCTTTTGTAGATGTTCTTTATCAAGTTGAGAAAGTTCCCTTTCATTCTTAACTTTCTGATCTCTTTCAACCACAAGAGGATGTTGAATTTCATCAAACGCTTTTTATGCATCAACTGATAAGACTATGTAATTGTTCTTTATCCATTTAATATGGTTGATTATGTTGACTTTTAAACACTAAAATCCCTTGAATAAGCCCAACTTTGGTCATAAAACTATAGGCCTGGAGTTTTCTAATGAGTTTTTAAATGATGAATTTAGTTTCTGTAGTTTTATTGGAGCTATGGTTTTTCAGAGTATCTCTTATAGTGGGTGAGTTGTGGTTATTTGTGTTTCTTAGGAATTGGTCTGTTTTATTTATGTTGTTAAATTTGTATCTGTATATGTCTGTATACCCTTATTATGCTTTTGATGTCTGGAGAGTCTGTAATGATATCACTCACTTAATACTTGATATTGGCAATTTATGTCTTTTTCCTTTTCTGGGAACAAAACCCAGGGTCTCATAGATGCTAAATGCTAGACAAGCACTCCACCACTGAACTATATTTCAGCCCACACCCGCTCTGTCATTCTTCTAGAGGTATGTCAAGATTCTTGATATTTTCAAAGAATAAAGTTAGCATTTGTTCTGTTGATTTTTTTTTTCCTAGATTGTTTTCCTGTTGTGATTTTTTTTTTTTTTTTTTTTTTTTTTTTTGTCTTTTTAAGACAGGGTCTTGCTATGCAATTCAGGCTGGCCTTGAGCTCACTTTGTAGCCCAGGCTGGTCTCAAACTCACAGTAGTCCTCCTGCCTCAGCCTCCCAAGTGCTGGTATTACACTGGTGTGGGCCACCATACCCAGCTCTGGCTATCCTGTTTTGATTTTACTGAGTTCTGTTCTTTATTATTTACTTCCTTTTGTTCGACTTTGGTTCATTTTCCTCCTATTTTGTGTTCTAGATATAAGTTTAGATTATTGATTTGAAACTTTTCTTCTTTTATATGCATTTAGTGCTATGCATTTTCCTGTTGGCACCACTTTACTTACGTCAGAAATTTTGACATGTTGTATTTTTATTTCCTGTGTGTGTGTGTGTGTGTGTGTGTGTGGATGCGCGTGCACGTATGTATGTTTTAAATTCCCTTTGAGATGTCTTTGACTCATGGGTTATTTAGTAGTGTATTTGGTTAGTTTCTAAATACCTGAACTTTTTAAAATTAACTTTCTGTTACAGATTTCTAGTTTGATCCATTGTATATAGTAACACAGTATATATGATTTAGTTTTTTTAAATGTGTTGAATAATGAGTCAGCACATTACTAGAGAGAGATAGAAGTCAGGGTCTACCTGTGATCTCCTGGCAGGATAAAGTCTCAGCTTTCTACTTGGCCTTTTCTGACATTAACCAACAGGATGGTGGGGGCACCTTGTTATATCCCAGCAAGGATGGAAATCTTAAGTTAATTGGCTTTGGATGACATGTGTAAAGGTATGGCCAGGTTTTTCTGGAATGTTTAGCTTGGTTTTATTTTGTCTTGTTTTGAGGTAAGGTCTCACTATGTAATCCAGCCTGGCCTTAACTCACTATGTAGCACAGGCTGGCCTCAGACTTGTGGTGATCCTCCTCAGCCTACCAAGTGCTGGGAGTGCTGGTGTGTGCCACTATACTTAGCTTGAAATAGAGCAGTTACTGTCTAAAAGTTTCCTGTCTTGCTAGGGTACCCGTTTTGTGATCCTTTAGCTAGAGAGAACAAGTTTGTTGGGTTTGTTTTGTTTTGTTTTCTGTCTTCATCTGTTGGCATTTCTGGCTTGCCAGCTTCTCTAGCTCCATGTTTGGTATATGTGAGACAAAAAGAAATCCCAGGGAGCGTACCACCATATTCTTTGGGTCCCTA
The DNA here is from genome assembly GCF_000276665.1 of Chinchilla lanigera. NCBI lineage: Eukaryota > Metazoa > Chordata > Mammalia > Rodentia > Chinchillidae > Chinchilla > Chinchilla lanigera. The sequence continues at coordinate 14,784,546 of NW_004955415.1, read as the reverse complement.
GAACCTTGCCAGTGTGCAGCCTTCTGTCTACCTTTAAGAGTCTTCTTGTGTTTATTTTCCATATAATGTCCAGAGATTTTTGCTTATATTTAGTTTGAGAAGTAGGGGAATGGATGTGTAATGCATCTTTCTGGAATCAGTCTATCCGGCTGTCTTTTGATGTCAGTATAGATAGCAGTTCTATTATCTTTTATCATGCAGTGCTTTAATAACAGCTAACATTTCTCAGGTACACTATATACCTTGGTGTTTTTATTAAGGCATTTAATTCTTGTCAAACTGTGCATTATTCTTTATCATATGAGGAAATTAAGGCATAGAAAGGATGAATAACATGGTCATAGTCTCTGATAAACCCATGATAAATGCCCGGCTAGCTGTATAAACCCATTCTGTTACCTACCACCTGAGACAATCTGATAATACGGTTGGTTGGTTGGTTGGTTGGTTGGTTTTTTGAGACAGAACTCAGGATTATGTAGTCCAGGCTGGCCTCAGATTTACAGCAGTCCTCCTGCCTCAGCCTCCTGAGTGCTGGGATTACAGGCATGTGCCACCATACCCAGCTGGCTAACAGTTTTATGTGCTTTCCATTATAGCAACTTGACTTTTCCTTCTGGAAACTTAACATGCTTGTTTTATCATAGAATTCATAAACTGTACTAGGATATGTGTTCATATAGTTCTTCTTTTCTTTAAAGAAAATTTTCTGTAGAACCTAGCTTACTTTTTTGAGCAGAAAGCTTAGGTGTTTCTACTATTCAATGACATATTTGTGAAATTTTAAGTTTTGTGTTTTCCATCCACTCAGAAAGATTTTTTAGGAAACAATGTTTTACAAGATCATAAAGGTGCTCAGTAGAGAACTAAGAAGTGAGTTATTTCTAATTTTGTTCTAATAAACAATAGCAAAAAAAAGCTATAGTTAAATACCCTAATGGAAGTGTGAGGAGCTGCTTAAACCTTAAGACTTAAATCATAAGTTGTATGACACTGGAAGACTTTCTTGGTTACAGCATTTGATGTGAGGAACAAAAATGAAATGAGCTATAATACCAGAGTCAGCATCCCTAGTTACTGTTGCTATTAAATTATTTCCAAGTGTATGAGACAGTTGCATAGAACAGTAATTATAAAAATATATCATTGAGCTTATACTACTTGGCCTTTTCTGTGGCCTTTTCATGTGACAATGCAGTCTATATGACAGTAGCACTACCAAAGAAGAGGAAACGGAGGGGCATTACACTGGGGTAAAAAAATGAGTACTAATACCAGATGCTAATCAAATCCACAGGTGGAAATGAAAAAGACTAGAAACAGTAAATATGTAGTAGGGGAATATAGAAGATTCTGTAAATATATCTCTTTTTAAATAATAATTAGATGACATTACAGGGCAGTAATTATGACACTATTGTTGGGTTTATAAATATATAGAATATAATATATATGATATCACAGAAGAGGGGGAAGTGGATCTATAGTGGAGCAAAGTTTGTTTTACTGGAATTAAATTAGCATTATTCTAAAGTGTATCTTGATAACATAATATTGTAATCTCTGGAATAACCACTAAGAATTAAAAAATGTTATAGTTTTAAAATCAAAGCACTCTTGAACATTTTTCACATAGGAATGAAAACTTACGTTTGCACAAAAACCTATAACCTGAGTGTTCATAGCAGCTTTATTAAATGTAATAGCCAAAAGTTGGAAACAACCAACATGTCCCCCAAGAGATGAACGGTTAAACAAACTGGTATATTCATACTATGGAATACTGCTTAGCAAAAGTAACTGTTGATATACACAACAGCTTGGGTTAATAGGCAGAAAATTATGCTGAGTAAAAAAAGCAAACTCCAGGAAATTATATACTTTATGATTTCACTTATATATCATTTTTGAAATGACTGAACTTCAGAAATAGAAGATAAGATTGGTTGTTGCCAGAAGTTAGGTGCCAAGGGTGATAGTGAAAGTAAAGGTGAAAGGTAGACATGTATTTGGTTATAAAAAAGTGACACTAGGGATCCTCATAGCGTTGGAACTGTTCAGTATCTTAACTATTATGACAAATACATAGGGCAAATTAGTACATGCAAAAGCAGAGAAATCTAAGTAAGGTTGATAAGTTCTATCAAACAAAATAGCTGTTTGCAGTATAATGTTAGGGTTATATATAAATAATACATAGTTGTGGTATCATATGGTAAATTGTTAACCATCAGAAGAAACTGGGCAAAGTATATTTATTTATTTATTTATTTAGTAGTGCTGGGAATTGAACCCAGAGCCTCACACACTCTAGGCAAGCAATCTACCACTGAGCTACATCCCCAAACCTTTTTATTTTATATTGAGGTAGGGTCTTGCTAAGTTGCCCAGGCTGGACTTGAACTTGATATCATCCTACCTTGACCTTCCAGGTAACTAGGATTATAGGTATGCACCACCAGACCTGGCCTTTTTGTGTTTTACAGAGTCTGCAAAAAAAAGTGGCACACACACTTCAGGAAAAGAAAAACTTGTATAAATACTGTAAAACTAAATTTATTGAGATATCATGAGATTAATACACATTACCTTTGACTCTACAATCATAAGAGGTGTTCAAAATGGTGGCTGTTAGCTTCCAGACATTTATTAGTACAGCAAACTGCTGCTTGGGCAACCTTAGTTCACTGAGATTGCTGCACATGCATTTTTCAGTTTCTTCTCTAAGGGCCGGCTGTGTATTGGGTTTTCTGCAATGTACAACATCCTCTAGGGACCCCCATAAGAGGAGAATGCCATCTGTTAAAGAAACATCATACTATTTTTCCTTTCCTAAAGTGTATATACATTTATGGCAGACGTATATTACAACTTCCTGTGAATCTATAATAACCTTTTGGTGTTTGTGTGTGTGTGTTTGCCTTGGGGGCGGTGGAGTCTGTTGGTTGGTTTGTTTGTTGAGATAGGTTCTCAGTGTGTAGCTTAGGCTGGCCTAAAATTTTTGATTCTTCTGCCTCAGCCTCCCAAGTGCTGGGACTATAGGCATGGTATCACCATGCTAAATGAATCTATAATTATCTTAATAAAATTTCATTTAGAAAGAATGTTTTAAAATTCAAAAAATTAAAACGGTACACTATATAATATCTAATTTTTTTGTTTTGTTTTTTTCCAGTACCAGGAATCAAACTCATGACCTTGCACTTGCCAGGCAGGCACTGTGCCGCTGAGCTAAATCCCCAGCCCCTCTACCTAATTCTTTAAAAGTCAGAAAAAAGGACAAGATATATAGAAAACAATTAGCAAAATGGTACATCAGTCCAACCATACCAGTAGGAATACTGAATATGCTTAAACACTCCAATTAAAAGGTAGAGATTGGCCAACTGGAATTAAAAAAAAATCCATCTCTGTACTGTCAAAGAGACAGTTTAGATTTTAAGACTTAAAATGACAGGAAAAGATATGTCATACAATGGCTATACTACTATTATCAGGAAAAAAAAGATTCTAAGACAAAAAATTTTATTAGCCAGGCATGGTGGCATGCGCCTGTAACCCAGCACTCAGGAAGGATGACTGCAAGCCAGAGGCCAGCATGGGCTACATAGTGAGTTCAAGACTAGCCTAAAATACATTGTGGGACCCTATCTTAAAAAAAAAAAAAATTTACTACATGTATTAGACTCTGATTTCTACTGTGTCATCTTATCCTTCCAGGAATTCTTTCAAATCAATAAGACTGGCATTTCCTATTGAAAGGTGAGAATGTTGAGGTACAGTTCAGACAGGTACTGACATTTAGCTAGTGACATCCTGGAAACAGGTATCCAGATTTGTTGACTAAACCTGTCCCTTTGTCCACCTGCCTGTTTCCCTGTTTCCTCTGTTAGCCCACCTAGCATAGATGTTTAATCTCTCTGTAGGCTGAGAGGTATTTTATCAAGCCCAGTTTTTCTGGACAGGACATTCCTTAGGGATTGAAGGACAGTCATCTAAGTCTTAGCTGTTGCAAGGGTCATCATGTGAGGCCCTGTCAGCAACATGAAGGTGAACAGCTAAGCTTCATATAGCTGTCTGTGTAATTCTGCAGCATATGTACTCTGTGTATTTGCTAAAGTACTTTTTAACTCCATCCTTCTTCCCTTCCTAAGATCTGAGAGTAGGTAAAAGGAAATTCTGTCGTTAACTAAAGCACTTGCTTTATGGCCGGGGATATCGCTCAGTGACACAGGCGCCTGCCTGGCAAGTGCAAGGTCCTGAGTTTGATTCCCGGTTCCCAAAAGAAAGGAAGGAAGGAAGGGGAAGGAAGAAAGAAAGAAAGCACTTGCTTTAACCAAGCCAAAATGACAAAAATTCAAAAATAAATATTACCCGTTATTTATGTTTGACGGTTCTCAGAGAATAGATTCCATGCAATGAAGTTGCTCTTTGCAACTTTGTTAACTTCCTGGTATAAGTTATTAGAGGCTGGAAATTAAATTGATAAGAATAAAAAAATGATAAGACTTAGGTTTCACGTACGGTCAGTCAGCATCTAATTATGTCAGTAGTGTAAATATACTCTTCAGGCAATGAACAAGGATACTAAAGATCTGTGGAAAACTTCTGTTTCCATCCATAAATAAAAGATTTACTTGCTTGATAAGGTTGATTTTGTTTTGATTTTGGAGGAGTCATGGTTATGTTTAGTTAAGAATCTTTGGTCTTAATGAACAGATCTGGCAAGAGCTCTTTATTTTGTAAGGACTCAAAATGACAAGGAGAGTCTAGTGAAAAGATGTGATGAGTCACTTTATCAGTGTACCTCATCACTGGAGGAGGCAGTCTGTGTAGTAACCAGTAAATACTACCAAACAAATCAGCATAAATGATCCTCTTTTCAGTGTTTAAACATTTGCTGTTTTCTGGTTATAAAAGTAACGTGAGAGGGGCTGGGGATTTAGCTCAGTCGCACAGCGCCTGCCTGGCAAGCACAATGTCGTGAGTTCGATCCCTGGTACCAGAAGAAAAACAAAACAAAACAAAAAAAAGGAACGTGAGAAAGGCAACAGCGCATATAGGCTGAGAGCAGTGGTTTTGGAGTTAGAGAGGCCCCAGCTCCCATACGTAGGCTGGCTGTGGCGGGTAACTGAAACTCTTGTCAGCTTTAGTTTCCTTATCTGTAACATGGGAAGAAATTACAGTACCTACCATAGAAATTTGTGAGGACTAAGTAAAGTAATGCTAGTAAAATTTTTAAATAGGGCCTGATTTAATAAAAGGATTTGAAAAAAATAAGAAAATAAAAATGACTCCTAACCCACAAGCCACTGTTAGCATTTTGATATGTTGGCTTTCAGGGTTTTTCTGCCAGTACATACATGTGTACATACATATTTACAAAATTAGTTTTATATTTTATGTGCAATGGTATCCTATTTCATTTTTCCCAGGTGTCTTTTTATTTGACATTAAAACTTACTTAAAACATAAGTTTTCGTCACCTCATAATATTGTAACATATACTACTATGTAATTATTTAAGCATCTCTTTGTTAAATATCCGTTATTTTAAATATTTTTACCACTATAAATATTGCTACTTTAAAAATTGATTTAAATGAAAGAGTTTGAAAAATCTTTAAAAACTTTTGTTTCTTCTTGAACCTTGAGATTGAACATTTGCATGTATATTAATTACTGCCATTATCTCAGTGAAATACCTTTTAATGAAGGAATGCAATTTGAAAAACTTTTTATGCAGTACCTCCAGTCTCTAGAATAATGACAGGTATGTAATAAGCACTTAAATAACTATTTGGTATGATGGATGAATGAATGAATGGCAAGAATATTAACACTTTGTCAATCATTATTTGTTTCAAATGAGGTCAAGCATTAGAAAACTTTTGCCTTTGCTGGGCTGTAATCCTAGCATTCGGGAGGCTGAGGCAGGAAGATCACAGGTTTGAGGCCAGTTTGGGCTACATAGCGAGTTTTGTCTCAGAAATACCAAAAAAGAAAAAAATAAATGTATAATGCTGTTTTGCTTCTTAATTTTTATGCCTAATTTTTTTCCATTGTTTTCTTCCCCCATAGTTCATCCATGAGCTCGGATTTCCCACACTACAACTTCAGGATGCCTAATATTGGATTCCAGAATCTGCCTCTCAACATATATATTGTGGTTTTTGGCACTGCTATATTTGTCTTCATTCTTAGTTTACTCTTCTGTTGCTACTTGATTAGGTAATCAGTTTTCATCTTATGTTACTTCAAAATATGTTAAACAAGGAAATTCTGCCCTCATTTAAAACAATCTATAAGTGTGACAATGGACAAATTTTCTAAAAGTTAATGTGGTTTGACATTTTAATCTACTGTAATCAGTAACATACCTTAATACAGTCTTGAGTCCTATCTGTTGATGAGGTGTTTTACTCTGTAGGAAAACATTGTCCTTATTAATTTTTCCACCACATTAGCAGATGCATTCATGTCATTGTCTGTCCCCAAGATTTAATCTACTTTCACAGGGATTTCAAATTGCTTCTCAAGAAGGAGTTACATTGAAGTCATTAGGGATTAAAAAACAATGTCCAAGACAAGATCTGTACCTTTAGAAAGCTTCTCTTGTAGGACTTTAAGTTTCTGTTTGTTGTCAAACTAGTTAGATGTTCAAGTGATTAATTATCTGCGTAAAATACTGAATATTCTACATGACCAATAGTACATGTAGAGACAACAACAGGTAACACCTCACCTGAGTAGTAGATTTGGCCAGAAAAGATTCATGGCTGATTTTCTCATAGTTATTTAAACATTTTTGTTTTTTCAGTTTTTAAATAGGACCTAATTTTCAAAGCCAAAAGTGAGACTATAAAATATTTAAATGGTATTTTCTTCAAAGACGTTTTTGTGGTAAAAGAGTAGAAAATTGAATTTTATTAAACAGCTATATAGCTAATAGTTTTTAGTATTTGTACAATATGTGATTATCATTAAAATAAATATCATCATCTGATGTCTTTCAGTAATTATTCATTATTGCTAGTAGTGTTTTGGGATGTTTACCCTAATGGTCAAATATAAGCAAAGTTAGTGTGTATTCTCTGATATTCTGACATTTACATTCAAGAAAAGTGAATGTTTTCTGAAAGTTCTCACGAAATGTAATTATACCTCATATCTTATAGATATACTGGCTGCTTATAGTTTTTAGGTTTGGTCAGTTGGTTAAATATATAGGTCTAAAACTTATGAAAAGCCAAGTCTAGAAATAGAGAGGTTATATAATAATGAAATGAAAAGGGTCCAGGACAGAATCCTAGGAAAATACTGATATTTAAGAGGATCCCACAAAAGATTTTGGGAAGTGCCAAATCTGATGGCACATGCCTGTAATCCTAGCTGTCAGGAGGCTGAGGCAGGAGGATTGAGCCAGGAGTTTAAGGCCAGTGTGGGCTACATAGTGAGTTCAAGGCCAGCCAGGATTACATAGCGAAACCCTGCCTCAAAACAAAACAACAACCAAAAAGCAAAAGATTCTAGGAAGAAATAGCAGGAAATTGAAGGAAAATCACAAGATAGGTACCCTGCAAGTACCATTTCAATAGTGTCAGTTGTGTCATCTGCTCCCAAGGATGTTTGGTAAGATTTGAAAAGTTCCTATTACATTTGGCAATTAAGTTTGTATTCATACTGTTTGTTATAAAAAGCTGAGTAGCATGGGGTAGAGAGGTAAAGGCAGGCAAACTATTGTGGGACAAAGCCTGACTAGCAGATGAAATGGATACGAGAAATTTTGACCTCCTTGAAGAACTTTGGCTGAGGAAGGATAAGGTTGGGGGAAAGGCAGTTGCTGAGAAATCAAGGAAGTATTCTGATGTCTCTTTTTTTTATGGTAGATTCTTGTACATATTTATCAGCATAATAGAATGAGCCAGTTATGGAGGATCCGTGAGGAAGAATAAATCATGAAGATTAAAAAGAGACATACAAAGAGATACAGCAATATTAGTACTAAGCAGGAGAACCTTCTCCTAAGACAATTACTTGTGTGAGTCTGGGACTGGGAGTGAGGAAGCTTGTGTGTCTGGCAACCCTCATTCTTTCTCAGGGGAATAGAAAATTGACACTTGAATGATGGGAAGGTGTAGTAGGGGAAAATGTGAAGAGAATAGCAGGGATTTGAAACAACCACTGCATGGAAATGCATTCTGGGCATGAGCAGACAGAAGAATTAGAGAGCAACAAGAATGTGAGGCTGAGCATGGAGACCACAAATTTGTAGTCATCAAAAGCCAGATCATTTTATCATTTTCTTCAGCACTGTTCTACACTGTTTATCATATTCTCTGCGATACTTTTAAAAACATTTATTTAGCAGTGCAAAATTAAAAAGTGCAATCTAAAATATTAATTTGTATGACCTAAAGGAGTAACAGCAAAGTGGCATCAATTTAATAGAGAATTTCCTAGAAGGGTTGGATTTTTAGCCAGAAATTGAAAGAAAAATGGTGAGCACAATTGATTCCTTCTGTGGCTAGAAGTAACAAGTTCGACTTTCGGAAAATATGCAAATCAAGTTGAAAGATTCAAATGAGCAAGAGGAAGTTACAAATGAGACCTCATCTTATTAATTCTAATGGAGTACATCTTACTTCTTTATATGAAAATGTATTGTGTTCTTTTAGTAAAACAAGCAGACAAAAACCAGGAAGAATAACCATGTAGAGTGTATAAACTACATGATAAGTTTGACCTAAAAAGAAAATCTTATAATTTTAAACTCAGGTACCAAACCCAAAATACTGAAAACCAGTGATCTAAATTTTTCTTTCATGGTGCTGAACACACACACACACACACACACACACACACACGCACGCATGCACGCACGCATGCACATGCACGCACAAGAAAATAGAAGAAAGGAAATAAAAAAGGTAATCACAAAAATAAATGAAGTAGAAAAAAGAAAAAAATATATATATATAAGAGAAAATCATTGAAACCTAAATCTAGCTGTTTGGTGAAATTAATAAAATAGATGAATCTTTAGAAAAACTAATCAGGAAAAATAGGGGGAAAATAGATCACTAATAGCACAAATTCTGCAAACATTAAAGGATCACAAAGAATATTATATATCTATGCCAACATATTGGAAATTTTAGATGAATTACATAGATTCTTAGAAAAAAAATGCAGAACATCAAAACTGACATCACAAAGGGCACTGATGAAAAAAACACAGCCAATATCATACTCAACAACATAGTTAGTGAAAGACTAAGATCAGGAACACAACCAGTATATTTGCTTTACTTCGGTTATTTAACATTATACTAGAAGTCCTAGCCAGAAAAATTAAACAAGAAAAAGAAATAGAAGGCATACAAGTGGAAAGAAGTAAAACTATTTATTTGCAGATAACATGATTCTGTGTGTAGAAAATCTTGGGTAGGAAGGAGGAGCTTTTGTTTCTTGTTGTTACAGTTTTTGTTTAAAGTCCGTGGAGGATTCAGTGTAGAATTTATGCTCATTGTGTGCAAGGCCCTGGGTTCAATCTCTAGTACCAGAATACAAACAAATAAATAAAATTCTACAAAATTCTAAAAAAAAATTTTAAAACCCTACCAGAGCTAATAAATTCAGCAGACTTTCAGAATACAAAATCAACACACATGGGCCATGTGTGGTGGTTCACACCTGTAATCCCAGAACTAGACAGACTGAGGCAAGAGGCTCACTTTGAGTTCGAGGCCAGCCTGGGCTACGTAAGTGAGTTCAAGACCAGCCTGTATTGCACAGGGAGAGCCTGTCTCAAAAAAGAAACAAACAAACAGAGATCAACACAAAAACTAATTGTATCTGTACACCAACAATGAACAATCTGGAAAGGACATAAAGAAACAAGTCCATTTACAGTAGCACCCAAAACAATAAAATTCCTAAGAATAAAGCTAACCATGGAAATGAAAGGCTTATATCCAGAAAACAACAAAATATTGCTGAAAGAAATTGAAGACTAAATAGAGTAAATGGAAAGACATCTCATGTTCATGGGTTGAAAGACAATGTTTTTGAAATGGTAGTAATCTTTGCGGCAATCTAATGGTTAATGAAATTCCTGTCAAATTCTAATTATATTTTTTTCCAAAAGTGGAAAAACCAACTCATATTCATTTGGTACTGTAAAGAGGCCCAAATAGCCAAAACAATATTGAAAAAGAAAAAATAGGATTCATATGTCCTGATTTCAAAGCTGCACTATAAAGCTATACTAATCAAAGCATTGTGGTACTGACAAAATGACAGAAATATAAACCAAAGGATCAGAATTGAGAGTATTCAAAAATAAACACAAACACTTATGGCCAACTGATACTCAACAAAGATACCAAAATTGTTCAGTAGGAAAATAATTGGTGCAACCAGTGGTACCAAAACAGTCAGATATTCACATGTAAAAGAAATATAGTTGGCCCTCTCTCTCACATAATAATACAAAAATTAGCTCAGAATGGACCAATGACCTAAACATTGAGTCAGAATTATAAGCCGGGCGAGGTGGTACATGCCTGTAGTCCCAGCACGCGGGAGGCTGAGGCAGGAGGATTGTTGTGAGTTTGAGACCAGCCTGGGCTACAAAGTGAGCTCAGTGCAGCCTGAACTGCATAATAAGACCCTGTCTCAAAAATAAAAAAAAAAAAAAAAAAAAAAAGTATAAAACTCTTAAATAGAAGAAATGGCACATGCCTTTAGTCTCAGCAGTTTGGAAGGTGAAACATAAAGACCAGTTGAGTCCAGGAGTTCAAGGCCAGCCTCAATGAAATAGTGAGACATCATCTTTTTAAAAAATTAAAATATTTATGTACCAAAAGAACATCAATAATATGAAGGCCTGGGGTATAGCTCACCAGCTTGCTATGTGTGAGGCCCTGGGTTCAACCCCCAGCACCAAAAAAAGAGGCAGCCTTCGTAATGGAAGAAAAATATTTGTAAATCATATATCTCATAAGAGTTTAATATTCATAATATATTCCTGCAATTCAACAAAAGGACAACTCAATTAAATAGTAGGCAAAAAAGGCTAAGGACATAGCTCAGTAGCAGAACATAAAGCACTTGCCTAGCATGCACACTGCCCTGAGTTCAGTCCCCAGAACAAAAACTCTTTTAAAAAGTAGGCAAACAACTTAAAGAATTCTCTATAGACACAAATGGCCAACCAACACATGAAAAAATGTCTGACATACTGATCATTTAGACAATGCAAGTTCAAACCACAGTGAGATATTACTTCATACTTACAGGATGCTATAATCAAAAGTATAAAAAATAACAAGCATTGGTGACCATGTGAAAAGATGGGAACCCTTTATACATTACTGATACAATATAAAATATTGCTGCTCTGGAAAAGAGAAGATTCTTTAACTACACAGTTATCATATGACCCTGTGCTCTTACTCCTTAGTATATATCCAAGATAAAGGGAAAGAGAATTCCAGAAAAATTTGTACAGGAATGTTTATAACCACATTATTCATACAGAAAAAGTATAAAAAACAAACGTCCATCATCAGGTGAATAAACAAATTATATACATACAATGAGATGTGTAATTGAATATTATATAGCCATAAAAAAGAATAAAGTCATGATACATACTGTAACAAGTATAAACTCAGAAACAATTATGCTCAATCAGAAGCCAAACAAAAGGTCACATACTGTTATGATTCTTTTTAGACAATACAATTACATGTAAATCCACCAGGAGATGGGAAGAAGGAGGATAAGGGAAGCATGGTTCATTAACAGGTACCAGGTTTCTTTAGGGATGATGAAAAAGTTTTGAAATTAGCCACTGGTTGTACAACGTTGTGGTTACACTATTGTTGACTTGTATAAGATGCCCAGTTGTAATTGATCAAAAATAAAAATAAAAAATTTTAAGTGATGACATAGGAATATAAAATTTAATAATTGTATCTAATTAAAAATTTAATGTGTTCATGCATTCCCACAAAGGAAGCAATCTAAGTAGCTTTGCCAGTGAGTTCCTCCAAACAAGACAAAAATTCTACACTTACATCACTCTTCTGTCAGCAGAAAGGGGGGAAATCCTTTACAACACACATGAGATCAGCATGATTTTATTTCTAAAGCCTGAAAAGGACATTACAAGAAAGGAAATTATAGCCCAGTCTTTCCCTTGAACAAAATACTAGTGAATCAGGTTCAGAGATCTACAAAAAAGGTACTACATCACAATCAAATAGGATTTGTTCCATGACATTTTAACATTTAAAAATTGCTAGGTATAGTGGTGCCTGCCTGTAATCGTAGGTTCTCAGGAGGTTGAAATAGGAGAATGGCAAGTTCAAGACCAGCCTGGGCAATATGGGCAAGACCTTGTCTCAACATTTAAGACAATGAAAGGGTTTGGAATATATCACTCCTCCCTGGGTTCAATCCCTAGTACCACCCAAGGGGAGAAAAAAAAGATTGCACAGTAAACTATTTACAATAAGTGAATTATTAGCAAGACATTAAATACAGGAATCATATGCAGGGATTGCTTTTTTTTGCATAATAGCAAGAAATGATCAGAAAATTTTTAAATTTAAATACTGTTTATAGTGAAATCAAAATTACCACATTCCTAGGAGGAATATAAAAGATGATTAAGATGTAAATAAATACATTATATCCATAGATTGGACTCTATCTTAGATGTCAGTTCTTTCCAGTTGATCTATAAACCCCACATAAAACTCAGCAGGTTATTTTTGAGGAAATTGACAAGCTTATGAAATGTATATGGAAATGCAGGACAAAGAATAGTCAAGCAAGTCATTAAGAGCAAAACTTGAAGACTTTTACTACCAGACCCCAAGACATGTTAAAAGCTATAGTGATTTAAACAGAGTAGTATTCACCAAGTGCCTAGATCTCAGCTTCTGAACACTCTTCTCCAATGAAAGGTATTGGTGTTTCTTGGAAGAAGTAGGGAATTCCAGGATTGGCACAGAAGTACAAAATGAGCCTGTAAGATGTTTTGGTGTCAGTTTAAGGAAATACAAAGGATGGGGACATAAGAGGACAGGGCGTCAACCTGAAAGGTCTCTTAAAGGCCAACCCTAAGTCAATGTGAGCAACAAATAGTGATCATGATGAGTAAGACTGAAATATCTGCAAGTCCACACTGAGCCAGGGAGACAGCTCTTTCTTGGGGCTGAAAGTTCAAACACACAAGTGTTGGCAGGAGATGGGCATGGTGTCACACTCTAACCCTAGCATGTGGGAGGCTGAGGCAGGATTATGAATTCAAAGCCAGCCTGGACTGCATAGCAAGACTCTCGAAAAAGAAAACAAAATAAACCAAAACCGAATTGGCGGGGCCATATTCCCTGAAGTCCCACCCTAGCTTCTGCTCATCACAGCATCCTTTAGTTTATGGCTGCTTCTGTGATCATGCGGCCTTTTTTCCTGCCTTTGTCCCCACTTCTTAGAACATCAGTTCAGTCAGCGTGGAGGTCCAGCCTAATCCAGTTCGGCTTCATCTTAACTAAATAATAATCTGGAAGACCCTATTTCCAAATAATTTTACATTCTGAGATTCTAACTGGACATGAATTTTTTTGAGGGACACTTCAAACTAGTGTGCAAAGATAGTTAAATGGGCCAGTGGAGCAGAACAGAAACTCTAGAAACAGTATCACACACTGGCTACATCTGGTTTACAGTAGACCAATGCAGAGGGGAAAGGAGGGTCTTTAATAAATGACAGTGAGCAAGTGAAAATCTGCATAGGGATAAGCTGGGCACTCTGCGAGGCTGAGGCAGGACAATCAAAAGTTCAACCCTGCTTTGGGCGATTGAGCAAGGCCCTGACTCAAATATATGAAATAAAAGGGTTGGAGATATAGCTCAGTGGGAAGGCCTTGGGTTCAAGCCCTAGTACTGGAAAAAAAAAAATCTGTGCAGGGATAAAAAGAATCTAGACTCCTACCTCACAGTGTATATAAAGTCCAGCTTCGGATGGATCACAGATCTAAAATGGTAGGTAAATAACAAATTGTTTTCATAACACACCCTGGTTAGGCAGACATTCTTTTAGGTGCATTCAAAAGGACTAATCTAATTAGAGAAAGTTGATAAATTGGACTACATTTAAATGTTTAGAAACTAAGCCAGGCATAGTGGCGCACACCTGTAATCCCAGCACTCAGGAGGCTGAGGCAGGAGGATTGCCTCGAGTACAAGGCCATAGCAAGATCCTGTCTCAAAAAAAAAAAAAAAAAAATTAAACTAAACCTGCTACATTTTTTTCAATAACTACCCATAGGAGGTAAGGCACTTTGGACTAGCAATTTTACTTATGTCCTCAAGAGAAATTAATCTGTGTGTCTAGTAAGAATGTGTCCATACAGAATTTGTATAGCAACTTCAACAGTAGAATGGATAAATTGTATTATATAATGGAATACTATGTCAGTTGAATTACTACAACACGGTGGGTCAATCTTGTGATGGATTGTAGACTGAGAAGCCAAACAGAGTATAAACCAAAGGATCCATTTAATGAAGTCCAGAAAAAGGCATAATCTAAAATAAGAAGTCAGGATAGGGGTAACCTACAAGCTGGATATTGATGGGGAGGGGTCAGCTCAGAGATTTCAGGCCTGCTGGATATGTACTACATCTTAATATAAGTGATAATTAAACTGGCATATACATTTTTTAAATTATTGAGCTGCATAAAGATTTTGTACTTTACTGTTAGATGTACATCACAAAGGGTGTAAAAGATACATTGGCAAGAATGATAGGATAAGTATTTGGAGAGAAGGAGAGTATTTTGGGGGGATTGATGGCAGTTTGTCTTTTACTGTAATAATTTTTTTAATTTAAGCAGTCACCATATTTTTATTATATTTATATATTTAATTTTTTAAATTAAGAAAAATGTAAATTATTAAATATTATTGAAACGAGTAGACTTCATCAGTATAAAAACAATGGAGTCATCTTTACAACATTTGTTGTATTGAGATTTTGTTTTACTGAGATTTCAGAAGAATTTATAATTTAGGTAATATTTCTTGGTTCATTGGATACTTTTTCATAACATAGTGAAAGATACGTCATTTGGGTGACCAATTAAAATCCAAAATATTAATATAAATTAATGCCCCAAACGAGTTTTTAATTGTTTTCAAGTTACTGGAATTTAATATCACATTGCTCATTTCTGTCTCTTAGGCTAAGACATCAAGCACATAAAGAATTTTATGCCTACAAACAGGTGAGAAATTTAATTCATATTGGATCATATTTTCCCCAAAAAAAACTTTAAAAACTAACATTCCCACTCTTTTTTTCTTTTAACTACCTGAGGTTTACTTAGCTCACAGCTTGGGAGATGTAAAGGCACCTCCTATGCAGGGTGCCCATGCAGGGTGCAGATGGTGGTACACTGTGAACGGAATCTCATTATGGACAGGAGGCAGAGGGCTACACTTATATTTTATTTTTTTTGTTTTGTTTTTCTGGTACCAGGAACCGAACTCATAACCTTGCACTTGCCAGGCAGGCACTGTGCCGCTGAGCTAAATCCCCAGCCCCTACACTCATATTTTAAACCAGGACTGGATTTAGTAATGTTTATTTCAGCATTTCAACTGCCAATTTGCAAAATAAAACAGATAACTTCATTTTCTCACATATTCTTTTCTTTCATTCGCATTAGTTGAAACAATAAAAAGTTTAGATGATAGAATAATAGACAATTGGAGCCAACATTTTGCTAAAGAGAAATGCTGTGTATTATAATCCTTGAAGTTATTTTTCAAGAGTTTAGAGATTCTTAACATTTAAGTGAATTTTTTCTCACTTCCATTTAAGGACATAGCAGTTCCTCAGAAATGATCAGCTGTGGTACAGTGATCTCATCTACTCCCTTTTTTACTTGAAATGTTAGCTGAGGTCACACATTCATAGACTGTTAGCCTTTTACCAGCCCTTTGCTGATCTGTCCCAGGCAGCTTTTTTTTTTTTTTTTTTGAGGCAGAATCTCAGCTGCATAGTGTAGGCTGGCTTTGAACTCATGGCAATCCTCCTGCCTCAGCCTTCCAAGTGTGGGGATTCAGGCTTGCGCCACCTCACCTGGCTAAGCAGCTTTTCTTGAAGGCCAAGTAAAAGTGCCTTTTTTTCTTCCATGTGTCATTTGTTAACATTCTACCACTGACACCAAACAGTGGGCCTGGATTCTCCTTAATTTTAATTTTTCGTTGCCTTTTTTTTTTTGATCAAGAAAGGAGAAGCTTCTGCTTATTTGGGTCTTTAATCCTGCTGATATCAATGTTACAGGGTCCTGTCACCATTTTAAGATTGTATATCTTTCTGTCCATCTTTTGTCCCTATGTCTTTGGAATAGGGGCTCTTTGACATGGTCCCTAAATGTACATACTGATATTTTTGGTTAACCCCATGCTCTTCCCCATAGGTCTCATGTGGAACTCAGAATTAGAGTTGAATGTCTTAGTTTTCTAAGTGAATGGATCTTTCTTTCTCGGTTCTACCATAATCGTGACACCCTACATGTTTGTATATAGACTAACTGGAGAGTAAAATTGGCTTTGGTGGTCACTTAATAGATGAAATTACCTGCTAGAAGAAATAAGTCACAAAGAAAATAGGGGTTTTTTCCCACATTAGGATTAAAATAATTCTATTAAGTCAGATTTACTCCTGGAAAAGTTTCTTTTCAGAAAAAAATTTTAGATAGAATTCTGCCTCATTATCACTTGGCATTCAGTTTAACTGCTATCTGGTCACTCCAGAATCAGGTTAGAGACAAACCTAGATGACGTTTTAGCGCATTAATATAACTCTGGATAGAACTAAAACTTGCGGAAGACATTGATGTATAATAAGCAAACTTCCAAAGTTAAGATTGGCCTAATCAGTCCCACTGGCCAGTGCTGTGTTACTGAATCAGACAGTCAGTCTCCATACATACCACTTAGTCTGGGGGGCATGTGTTAATACCATTTCCCAAGTTTTAATCTACTTGAAGATTTTAAAAGTGCTTTTCACAATAGTGCATCATTGTTGAAGTTACAAAAGTGTTGTTAAAATGTTCTGCGTCAAATTATGAGAGATGTTCTCCAAAATTGAACATCTATGTATATTGAGGGAAATATATATAGAAGAAAAATATTGATGAGTAAGAGAAATATTTTAAATTGCAGATTTAAATGGGCCTAAGAATACTTTCTTTTGTTTTACAGGTTATATTAAAAGAGAAAGTAAAAGAACTGAATTTACATGAGGTAAGTTCCTTATAAATAATAGTGTTTTAATTCTTTCCTGAGTTATTTTCTAATGTAAGTATTATGTTGTGGTGTGTTCAAATACCTTTATCTTCAGAAGCTGAAAAAAGTAGGTTTATTTTCATCAGCATAATAGACTATTTGAGGGTGAAATTACATAAAACTTGGTTGCGTGAGGGTTTGAAAAGAGTAGCATCTCATGTTTCTAATGGGGCTGGTGCCGAGGTAAGATTGCATAGCCGCAGGAAGCTGCCCACTGTCCATGCTGTATGAAAAGAGGAAAAATAACAAATTAGTATTCAAGATGAATTTGTATTCATTTCACCCTGGAAAACGTTCTCAGTATTCCCTTCTTATCGGTGGCACAAAAAAGACGCTGATTACTTCCTGGAGCAGAGTAGAGGATGTGGGGCAGACAGGAATAGAGGAGGGGAGGGACGCACGCAGAGGTGTAAGAACCTCAGAATTATCTCGCTCTTGGGTTGTAGGGTTGGTTCCCAGGTGACTTAAGGACAAACCTGACTGAATATCCTATTCTACATTTTTTGTTTTGTTTTATTTTGTTTTAGGCTTTTTGAGACAGGGTCTCGCTTTGTAGCCCAGTCTGGCCTCAAACTCACAGCAATCCTCCTGCTTCAGCCTCCCCAGTGCTGGGATTACAGGCATGCACTACCACATCTGGCTTCCTTTTCTACATTTTAAGACACATTGTCTATAAGAATTCTTGGTATTGTTACTCCTATGTTGCCTCTGACTACAGATGTTCATAATTTTAATTTGTATTGCCCTTTCTCTTCCTGCCTTTCTGAATTTTTGAATTGGTATTTAAAACACAGATTTGGAAAACTGTACATTATAAAGTCTATGTCTTACATGGCCAAAAGTAATGAAGGTACATTGTTAGTGTCTTCCAAGAAAGTTAATTTGTAGAGTTATTTGAGTAATAAAAATAATTATCTATATTATGACTAAACACTTTGAATCATCTGCTCCTTTGGGCATTCTGTGTATTTTTCATCAAAGAATAGAAATTTTTGTTTAACAGCACTTTAGACCTAAACTTTGATTAAACCAGGCATCACTTACTGTTTGATTTTTAACTTTTTCCAAAAATTAATTTTGACACATGGCCAAAATTAATATGACGATATAGAAGGTGATCATTTTTCTAATTGAGGCCTTTTGATAACCATCAGTGAAGCCGGGCGTGGTCTCACACACCTATAATTCCAGCACTTGGGAACCTGAGGCAGGAGGATCATTGTGAGTTTGAAGCTAGCCTGGGCTACAAAGTGAATTCAAGACCAACCTGAACTGCATAGTGCGACCCTGTCTCAAAAAAGACAAAAAAAAAAAAAAAAAAAAATAGTGAAAAGATTAAATTCTGATAGACATTAACATGCTGGGTAACCCAAGTTTGTCAGGCAAAGAACCTTCCGTATTAGTTCGATTCATCACCTGAACAAGCATGGTGTGTTACATCAGACCATGTCAGAGCAGGTATCCCAGTGGCACCCGTCAATTCTGGGTTTGCTGAACCAATTAGCATTATGTTAAATATATAAATCTATTTGGAAGGAAATGGCCTTTACCATACTGAACGCTCTAATCTGTGACTACACTATGTCTTTCCTTTTATTTAGTCATTTATTTGAAGCATTTTTATTAGGTACATACGTTTAGAGTTTTTATGTCTTCTTGATGATTGACTGTTTTATCAAGATTCCTCATCATCCCCAATAATTTTCTTTGCTGTGATGTCTGATATGAATATAGACACTTCAGCTTCCTTTTGATTAATGTTTGCATGGTAAATCTTTTTCAGCCCTTTTGTTTTCAGTCTCCCTGTATAACTATACTGAAGTGAGTTTTCTTATAGATACCATATGGCTGCGTCATAGTTTTTTATTCTACACTGCCTTTTTGTCTGAATGTATCTAGACAAATGTATCAGCTAATAGTATAAAACTCTTAGAAGTAGACACAAGTGTATCAATCTTCATGGCCTTAAGTTAGGCAGTGGATTCTTAGAACACCTAAAGAACAAATAGACCAAGAAATATAGATATATTGAACTCATCGAAATTAAGGGACATCATCAAGAAAGTGAAAAATGCCAGGCATGGTGGAACACACTTGTAATCCCCGCACCTGGGATGGTGAAGAAGCAGAATCACCATGAGTTCAAGGCCAGCCTAGGCTACATAGTGAGTTCAGGACTAGCCTAAACTACATTTTGAGAAGCTGTCTCAAAAAATATTTTTTCATACCTCATATCTAAGAAAGCTCTAGTATCTAGACTATACCAAAAATTCTTAGAACTCCATAATAAAAAGCCATAAAACAAAAAGGTCTGAAAATACTTTCTCCCAGGCTTCTCTTCCTAACAGGATCTTTTGCAAATAATGTTTTTTCAATTTGATGGACTTCAGTTTATCATTTTTTTTTCTTGGTTGCTTGTGCTTTAGATATCACATGCTTTTGATGTGTGTGGATTCACAGTTGCTCCAACATTATGTGTTAAAATGGCCATCCTCCTGTCACTGAAATATCACACCTTTGTCAGATAAGTTGGCTACCTGATAAGTGATTTGTGTCTAAAATATACAAAGAACTCTCATCAGTCAATAATAAAAAGAAAAACAAACCAGCCCCAAAATAGGCAGAAGAATTTGAGTAGACATTTCTCCAAAGAAGAAATACAAATGGCCAGGCATAGTGATGCATGCCTGTAATCCCAGCACTCAGGAGGCTGAGGCAGGAGGATTGCCACAAGTTTGAGGCCAGCCTGGGCAACATAGTGAGTTCAAGGCCAGCCTGAACTTCATGGCAAGACATTATCTCAAAAAATGGAAAGAAGAAAAAAAAAGGGAGGGAGGAAGAAGAAAGAGAGAGAGAGAAAGGAAAGAAAGAAAAAATGGAAAGAAGAAAAAAGGGAGGGAGGAAGAAGAGAGAGAGAAAGGAAAGAAGGAAAGAAAGAAAGAGAGAAAGCAAGAAAGACTGAAAGAAAGAAAAGAAAAGAAAATGGCCAAAAAGTACATCGTGGTTAGTTGCCAGGAAAATGACCACTTCACATCCACTAAGATAACTGTAATCAAAAAGATAATAATTAGGGCCAGGGATATAGCTCAGTGACATAGCACCTGCCTGTCAAGCACGAGGTCCTAAGTTCCATTCTCAGTACCACCGCCCCCTAAAAAAGACAATAATTAATATTGGTGGTGATACGGAAAAATTGGAGCTCACGTACTGCTGGTAAGAATGTAAAACTCTGCAGCCACTTTGGAAATCAATTTGATAGCTCCTCAGAAAGTTAAATATAGAGCCAAACGTGGTGGCACACACCTGTAATCCTGGTACTAAGGCAGGAAGATAGCTGTGAGTTCAAGGCCAGCCTGTGCTATACAGTGAGTTTAATTAAGGCAACCCTGAACTACATAGTGAGACCCTGTCTCAAAAAAAAAAGTTAAATATAGAGTTACTGTATGAGTCAGTAATTCCATTCTTTGGTGTATACCCCAAAGAACTGAAAACAGGGCCTCATATACTTACACACCAGTGTTTACAATACTTTATTATAAATTATCATGCTGCTATATTCGTCACAACAGCCAAAAGATTAAAAACCTTAGTGATCATCAGTAGATGAAAGGATAAACAAAAAGTTGTCTATCTATACAATGGAATATTATTCAACTATAAAAATGAATGAAGTAACTTATGTAATGTCCCCTGAAAATGTTAAACTAAGGGAAAGAAGCTAGGCAAAAAACCAGTATGTTATATAGTTCCGTTTATTTTATTTTTTGAGACATAGTCTCACCATGTAGTTCAAGCTGGCCTTGAACTCACTGTGTAACCCAGGCTGGCCTCAAACACCACAATCCTCCTGTCTCAGTGCTAGGATTACAGGTATGTGCCACCATACCCAGGTAGTATAATTCCATTTATATGGGATGTCTGGAATAGAGAAATCCATCAAGACAGAGAGTAAATTAGGAAGTGACTATGTATGAATATGGGCCCTTTGGGGATAGGAAAATTATACAGTGGTAGTGGGTTAGGAGCTCTGAATATATTTAAGAACTGCTTACTTTTATACTTACTTAAAGTAATTAATAATATAGTATGTGAATTATATCTCAGTTTGTGCTTTTTAAAGATGATGGGGAGCCCTAGTGAAGAAATAATCTGTCTTTGAAATACTGAAAAGTAAAGCTCATTTGCATACTCTGACCTGAAACAAAAGGTATACAATGACTTTGGCCCTTAAAGAACTCCTAGGAAGTCAGATCTGAGGCTTTTGTTTTTTGGTGATCACCCTTAATTTTTGATCTCCTTTACCAATTAACATTCCTGAATTTATCTTATGGTTTAAAAAAAATTATTTAAGGCATCTGTAGTTTTAGAATGTGTTTATTTAGAACATAATAGCACATCATAACTATTATTAGACCCCTTTCAGTTTATGTTTTCAGTTTCTGGGACTTGAACCCCTTGTGGATGCGAGGCACATGCTTGGCACGTGTTCTGCCACTGTATTCTCAGCCCTTTTTATTTTTTTCTTAATGTTGTTGTTGTTAGGCTCTGTTGTCCAGGCTGGACATGAACTTGTTATCCTCCAGCCTCAGTCTCCTGAGGAGTTGGGATTACAAGTGTGTGCCACCATGTCTAGCTACAAGCTCCATTTTGAAAAGACTACAAATATAATTTTGGAAAAATAAGTGAATGAAAATGAGCAATGAGTCCAACTTGTGCTTTGGTGTGGTTAGTACTGAACAGGTCCTCCAAAGCACGGGTCTAAGTCTGTGTCACAAGGTTCAGGTGAAGGCTCTGGAGGGGTACAGGGCCCTGTTGAGTCTAGGATGTGGGAGCATCGTCCTTACACACGGAAAGCTGAGGCCCAAAAGAGACCCTAATACTGAAACTGCTAGCTGCTGCTTTTTATCCAGATTGTTCTTAACTTGCCTCCAGAAACAAAAACATAGGCTTGAAAATAATGCTCACAAAATGGGAGCATTAAGGACAGCTGGTATTGGTGGACTGCCTTTCTGCATCCTTCTACCCTAATCAGATGGCAGTCGTGAGGAGCAGACCAGGGACAGAACTCTGAGGGGTATCAAGAGTGCACAGGCGTACCACTAATGGTGTTCAAACCCAGGCCAACTGTCTGCTCTGTTCTTCCTCCTGCAGTTCTGACCCAACACAGTTGTCCACTGTCCTGCTGGGAAGATTCTGTCTGTGGTCCACCAAGGCCATTGGAAGACCAGCATTCAGGGTGCTGGCCCTGGCATACATTGACCTAGGAAGTTGGGCTGACATGGTAGAGGTTAAGAAAGTGGAGACAGTGAAGCCAGGTCATCAGCAAGAATCAGGGATTGCCCGAACCAGGGCCCCTGGGGATGGACAGAGACACATACAGAGGCATGCAGCCACTGCACAAGAGCCTGGGTTCCATGGTACATCAGGGCAACAGACCTGGGTCCCCAGCCATGCCCAGCTGCTCCCTGACATAGTCACTGCTTTCTGTCTCCATACCTGTAAATGGGCAAATGCGACAGTGCACGGTGTGCAGGGCATTGGTCAGCCTCACGAAGTAGTGTTGGAAACGAGCATCGGACGGGGGAAGAGAAAGCCTCTTTCCAAGCAGCAGAGAGTGAGCAGCTGTTAGAAAGCGATCCTGGCCCTGTCAACATATTTTCTTTTTTTTTTTTTGTCTTTTTGAGACAGGGTCTCACTATGCAGTTCAGGCTGGCCTTGAGCTCACTTTGTAGCCCAGGCTGGTCTCGAACTGGCAATGATCCTCCTGCCTCAACCTCCCGAGTGCTGGGATTATAGGCGTGCGCCACCATGTTTTCATAAATTTTAACGTAATGAACCTTTAATAACTCTTAATTTGACAAAGACACTGACAAAAGGATAGTGCCACAGTAGTAGGAAGCCCTGGAACTACAAGTAACATATTACTTTACTGCAAACTGTTCCACAAAACTGGAGTGAGGATTGCCCAGTGTGCCCTGCAGCAAGCATTTGGGAGCCAGGGCTGCACCTCAGAGCAGACAGAGCCTCTCTAGGGAAGGTAAAGCCTGCATGTGTGACAGGACCCTGACCCTGTCACACATCTCTCCTGTCTGCCTACCGCCTTTGAGCCAGGCAGCAGAACAGTGTGAAACCCTCATTCAGCAGGCTGTGGCTGTGCCAGCCTGTTGCCCTCATGTAAAAGAACTGTGGGACACTGGGACACTGTAAGTCCCTTCACATGGCCTGGGTGAGTACCCAGCAGACCTTTGGCCTCATTTATGACTTTGTCTTTCAGCTCTGTGCAGTGTGTCTAGAAGACTTCAAGCCTCGAGATGAGTTGGGGATTTGTCCATGTAAGCATGCCTTCCACAGAAAGTGAGTATCATTTTAGAACTGCTTATTTAGTGTGATCCAACTTACATCAGCCAAGGTAGTATGGGCCTTGGGGCAATACCAGATGGCTTCACAATTAGTCTATAATGCAGAAAGCTGACGGACCCCTCCGGATGGAATATGTGTACGTGACTTTAGAAAGGACAGGCAGGCAGACCATGACCACCACAGGACAGCTCAGGCAGAGCCGCCCAAGCCCATGCCTCATTGGAGCGCAAGCTGTAAACAGCTGTTTGGCTGGAACTTTCCAATGACAGCTTCCATCTCCTAAATATATTTTAATCAGAACCACAATTACTTTAAATCATAATAAACAGTCTGGATATAAATGGTGGTATGAGACTGCCTCCTCCCCCTTCCTGAAGACATAGTAATATTCCCCCTCTGCATGCAATTTTGTTTTGGATTTATATTAGAAAACTTTATTTTTCCTACTTCCCATCCCCCGCCTCAGTGGACTTTGTTCTTTAAGTAGGGGGCAGCTGAGGGCTCAACCTGTTCACTGTGGCTTCTTGGTATTACCTTGTGGGAAACAGAGGTGCTGGTTCCTCCAGAGGGTGGCAGGCGTTCTCTGCATGTCATGGGGCTCCTTGGGACACACACAACTCCTCACACTTTGGCTCTGGACCACAGATGTGTCTACAAGCCACGGCAACAGCAAGCTGGGGACAGGGGCTGCCATGAGCCTGGGGCTCACAATCCCCTTGTGGCATGTCGTTCTGCAGGTGCCTTATTAAGTGGTTGGAGGTTCGGAAAGTGTGTCCCCTGTGCAACATGCCAGTTCTGCAGCTGGCGCAGTTGCACAGTAAGCAGGACCATGGACCCCCGCAGGGCCCCCTCCCCGGAGCAGAGAACATTGTATAGCTCACTGCACGGACCAGACTGTTGCTGGATGAGACATCTGCGTGGAGCCGGGAGGAACACAAGCAGTCTCTGTCTCGGCTGCTCTCTACCTGGGGCACCAGCTGCCATTTCCTTTGCCTCATGGAGAACTCTTGGGCCAGCCAGGCTGAGAACCCAGGCATCTGGGTCTTGTGACAATCAAGGCAATCTGACACCACCCCATGAGAGAGAAGAGAAGTGGATAAGCCTGCAGGTTTGATTCCAGAAACTCTGTGATCTCTTGCTAACTCCATTACGCTGTCTACCAGACACTTACCTCCATGTCAAGGTGAATCTTTATTAGGCAGAAGGGAAGATGAACACAGGTGTTAGAGAAGGGAGCTGAGAAAAGGTCTCTAAGTCCACACACCGCCCTAAGGATGGTTAAGCTTCTGTGCAGACCCCAAAAACCTCCTGGTACCCCTGAGCCAAGTAAAACCAGCGGTTATGCCAGCCGAAGCACAACCTGCCAGTAGCTCGCGAGGCAGTGCCCGTAAGGCTTGTGTCCCTCTGATGAGGTCACACTGCAACCCAAGGGCTTCAGGTGCAACAGAGTGCAGTCCTCTCACCACCAGCTCAGCTCACTCCAGGTTCACAGTACTTGCTGTCAAACCTAGTAAGCTGAAGGCTTGGAAAGGCCTGACCAGAAGTCATTTCCTCTGATCATTTCCTCTCCTTTTCACCAGTGAGGCTCGTTAGGAGCCCACACTGTCCCTGTGTGACCTGGGGGCCCCAGAGTGTCGTGCAGTGTCCTTGTAGCTGTTGTTTGTGGAGGACCACCATGAGCCCCTCAGGTGGCCCCAGAGAGGAGCACCTTTCTGAGAAAAGCTGATCTGCCTGGCCCTTCTAGATGAAGATGCTGAACCCTTTACCTCTCCCTTTTCCCTCTATTCTTTGCTCTTACCCTGTTTCTACTTAAAATGCCTGCCAGTGACTTTTAAGTTTATCCCATATAAGATCCTATGTAAGTCAGAAGCCTGAAGCCAGTGATCCACTCAGAATTGTAACCGGGTCCAGCCCCTCCTCCACTGGTGTGTGCCTCAGTATTTGGACTTGGATCGCTGACTGCAAGTGTCTTTATAGGAGAGAAATGCATGCTGCTCTGTGGCTCTTTCTGTCCTGCTTTTGTAGAAATGATTCAGCCCACTAGAGCCTGCAAACACTGTAAATCAGCCATGTAAAGCAGCAGCGAGTGACAGAAAACATTCTTTTCCACAGCCTGCTCTCCCCCTCATCACAGGAGTGCTTCCTCAATGCCTCGGCAACCGCTTTGCTCTGCTCCATCCCACAGGTGTGAGTGGGAAGTTTTTCACCGGAAGTACAGTCTGCGTGACATGGAAAGAGGATGGAGGGGCTTGCTGCTCTGCTCCTGGCATGTCTCCGGGAATTTTTTTCCGGAGTCCAGCCTCTACTCTCTTGGAACGAGAGCAAACCTGTCCTTGGTCAGGTGGCTGAGGTCAGATGAGGAGGAAAATTCCCATTTGCCTAGAAAAGTGCTGAGCAGAATCCAGTTTGGAAAATTACTAATCCAGCCGGTCAGAATTGGAGTTTCCTATGGGCGACCTATTTGTGGTATGCCAACTGGCCTGCTTCCTAAACAGGGCAAGAGAAGTATGAACTATTTTTATACGAGCGCCTTAGCCTGTTTGGCCCCGTGAGAACTCTGTACACGCTCACCCTCCTTTTGTGTTGTTTCTAGCATGATTGCACTGAATGCTACAACACCCAGTTTACAGTGAACTGTTTTCAGTGACCAATGTCAGAAGTGGCTTGCTTCTGACCTCACCTAGCATGTACCATTTTCCACAGCAGCCTTGGGACAGATGTCCTTTTCTAGAGGGGCTCCAACAGAAAGGAGAATTTTTTCCTTCAAGGGAGGAATGTCCATGATCTATACAAACTATTGCCACTTTGCCAATCCTTCCTTCTAAAGGATTCTAGCATTTGTTACAGCCCTTTTGTCCCTGTGCATGGGAACTAAGGACACAGCCTCACCAAGTCCCTGCCTTTACAGAGGCAGAATAAGTGACCTCACTGCATCAGAGCTCCAGGCAGGTGGAGACAATTGGTGCCAGACTGGACCTCAGGCAGGGGGCCTGGATTGTCGGGCTGTGCTCTTCAGTGGGCCCCACCTTAGGGTCTACTTGACCAGACAAGGTGTCACTAACCTCACTTTCTCCACACTTATGGATGTGGAGTGCTTCAAAGAAGGCATTCCTCCTACTAGAACTGGCTAGAGCTGAAGATGTACTCCTCCTCAGTTGTCTCCTCCTTGTGCGTGGCGGCCTACAGTGGTAGGTGGCAGGCCCAGTATCATTCAGAGCAGTTCTGACAGCTCTTAGCCACACAACCCCCGTGTTTGCTCCCCACATCTGCCCCTTCCCCACCACCAAGCCAGGCCTTTCTTGTGCATCTATAGCAATGGCCATGCAAACAGCAGACCCTTTCATTAATGTCATCTCTTTATTCAGATTAAAATCACGTTTTTTGTTTTTTTTTTTTTATCTGAAGGACACTCCATCCAGATTTTTTTAAAAAAATTATGTAGGAAAAACAGAATGATGTACAGATCCCTTTATATTCTCTTTGCTCAGGCCCAAACCCGTGGGGAGGCTGCCCTTTCCACATCCATGAGCTGCTGGTGACCTTTTGTCAAACATGTGGATACATGGGGACTCTAGGCAGCTCTTGGACCACTGGATGGTGTACTTTGTCATAGCGTCTTAAGCAGCTCACTGTGTGCCATGGGTTAGTGGAGCAAACTCCTGGCTGGATTCCGTCGTGGCTAAATCATTATCTGGTTGTTGCGAGGGCCACAACTCAACTGGCTGTAGAAACCAGGGACAAATGCAGTCTCATTTGATTCCCAGTTGGGTCAGCATCTGCTGCTTTTCTTTGCCCAGTCCAATTTGGTTAGGCCTGTCCCTGGCAGGTAAGGTCCTTGTGGCCTGTGCTTGTCTAGCCAGGGAAAAGGGGAAGACAAAAATGGCCAGCTGAGGACAAGGGGCCTCTGAGGTCTGGACTGAGGAATACAGGGAAGCTCCTACCACTAGCAATGTTGTTCTTGACAAGACTTGACTAGTGAAGACCCTTTTCATAGCCCTACTCCAAAGCACATCATCTCCATGGCCTGATCCTGCTCTTCTCTGAAAGACAGTAACTACTTTGAGAGACCTTTTAGGGATGATGAAATGATGCACAGCAAAGGACCCCAGAGATCTAGGCACAAGCACTTGCAGTGATATGAATCAGCCCCTTGGAACTCACCCTGTGCCTTTCTGCAGGTCAGCCCCTCAAAGCCCCATTTCCTTACCCACCCACCCCCCCAGGGATGTAGTGACAGTAACTGGACAGCCTCGTGGGAGGATTAGCTTAAGAGTGCTAATGGGGCCTCAGTCAGGGTACTGATACTACATAGCAGCATCTGAAGCTTCCTGAGCTGCAGGGACCTTGTTCCCAACCTTTCTTCTCCTGACCTTCCTTGGTCACCTCCATCTGCCTCTGCCCACAGAGCACACTAATTTGGTTGCTTAGTGCTGTCTTCCTTTATCTTTTGAGTAGTCCCTACAAAAGTGCGCATATTATATAGTTGAGTCTTCCTTGTTGTCCTCACCCCATGACCACCATTAGTTTATTCCTTGTGTATCCTTCCAGAGTCTGCACACAGACTCACACATACATATGTAATCTTTCTCCCTTTTTGTTCACAAGAGGCAGGAATTCAAGAGACAGTCCTATTCATGGAGATAAAACCATCCAGAAGTCAGAACATCTGTAAAACAAGAGGCCTGAGAGGGTGTTTTTGCAATGACATTCCCTTTGAATAAGGCTCTTTTCTACTTTATTACATTCTGGAATTCTGGTTTCCTGTACAAAAAAGAAACTGCAATCCTTCCCTTCCTCCAAATGCCCCGCTAATCCCAAAGTACCACCAGTTTCGTTTTCCACACTAGCCCTGAGCAGCCGTGCAGGTGTCCCAACAAGCTGCCACCCCTCCCCCTTGCCAGCCGCTCCTGAAGGACCAGGAGTGTCCCATAGTGATGTCCAGCTGACTGTCATGGTCTCTTGGGTGAGTGCCAATGTTTCTGAGGCAGGGGTTTGAAACCAGGCTTCTGTCTTGTGGGACAGGTGTCTCTTGCTGTTCTTCACCACCATGGCTACACTTGCATGTCCATATGTGAGCTCCCAGATTGGCTGCTTTTCCCAAGATCTTTAAGTGCATTCAGAAGCAAGTGCTTCCTACTGAATTTCCCCCTTGCTGAACTAACTTTCCATCTGACAATAGAATCTGTACCACTAGTAGTTTTTTTCCATTTTTTTGTTTTGTTTTCGCTTTTTGTTTGTCTTGAGACAGGGTCTCACTATTCAGTTGTCTGGCCTTGAACTCACTTTGTAGCCCAGCTGGTTTCGAACTTGCAACAATCCTCCTGCCTCAGCCTCCCGAGTGCTGGGATTACAGGACTGCGCCACCACACCTGGCTTCCAGTTCATTTTTGCCCTTAAAGGAGATTAAAGTTAAAACAGCTCCTTCCAGGCAGCCTTCATGGAAAAGGCAGATGTATCTCGCTCCCCAACAACCACCCAGTGTTGGCCATCACCTGCCTCTCTGCCACCTAGAGCAGCCACCCAGTGGGCTAAAATGTACAGCAGGGCC
The DNA here is from genome assembly GCF_000276665.1 of Chinchilla lanigera. Taxonomy (NCBI): domain Eukaryota; kingdom Metazoa; phylum Chordata; class Mammalia; order Rodentia; family Chinchillidae; genus Chinchilla; species Chinchilla lanigera. Next base: position 14,755,263 of record NW_004955415.1, on the reverse strand, counting down.
CACCCCGACCTGTGACTTGAAATTCTGTGCAAACTCCACACCAGGGCACTTGTGGAATCTCTGACCCAACTGATTTTAGTATCCTCCCTTGGAGCTGATAGTAATTTCCTAAAAGAGATACAGGTCTAAATTGTGGAATTTGCAGGTGATAACTAGAAAATACCAGGTCTTGGCTCTTTAGTGGGAATGGCAGGAGAAAACTAAAGGCTTGTTCAGTACATGTTTTTGTGACTCAGCCCAAATTGTTGCATGATACAAATCTTTTTATTCCACTTTTAGACCAAACATCAGCACTCTTGGCTTACCAGTCCAGACCTCTGGCCTGTGGCTGTGCCATCAGAGAATACCCTTGCTGCTTCACAGACACGGTGACCCAGAACATGGGCACACCAGAGCTGGGAGGCTTGCTTGTACTTTGCTGGAACTCTTCTCAGCTCCTTAGGCCAGGTCCAGTCTGGAAGGTCTGTATCTGGCCCTGCTGTGCACTGCTTCTCTCCGTCCATGTCCCTCCTTGGCCCAGCTAACACAGGCAAGGGCAGGGTGGCCAGTGTTAGCAAGTCCCTCCTGGTGACAACCTATCTTTCAAGCTCCTGGCTAGGAAGGGGGCACTTTAGTCTTGCAGTTTAGCCCTTTGGGGTTTATTCACTAGATATTATAACTCCTTCAAAAAAAAAATGTTTATGAAATGCTGTGCTTCAGATTTCATAGACGTATTTGTAAACTAAGAATTCTGCAGCAGAATATTTTTAAACATTCGCAGTTTTTTGTAAGCTATATTTTTGTATATTTAATTGCTATTTTAAAATTTTAATGTTTTTGCTAATCACTTGTTTAAAAATAAAACATGCATGTAATTGATTCAAACACATGTAAATAAAAAGCTGATTTTGAAAATCCTTCACTCTGAGCATGTATCTTCCAACTCAGTATCACGTACACTCAAGGCAGACTGGCCAAACTTGGTAACTGAAGATGAGGGGTTCTGATCAGTGGAGCACCATGACCTGCCCCCTTCTGTTAGGTATGGGACACTGCTAGGGGACAGGGAGTGGTGGCAAGAGTGTGAGGCCTTTCAAGGGAGACAGAGAGGCCTCCAGTGCAGGCTACAGTGGAAGCCTATGCCTTTCCACCCACCCCGGCTCGGCTCTGAAGGCACAGCTGGGCATAGACAAGCAGCCTCCTGCCGTGAATGCCAGCACTCAAGGTCACCTCTAGTAAGAGGGCCAAGCTTTGTCCCTCAGTGGCCCACATAACACCAGGACTTGCCTTCCATTCAGCCGCTGGGCAGCCTTATAACCCCTTCATCCAGATGCTAGGGAGCACCCTGCCCTCGGGTGCTGGAGCCTGGCCTGGTTTTCTCAACCTTTCTTTTACTGCCTATCACTTCGTTTTTTAAATCTCACCTGTATGGAGATCATCCTCAGCATTGTTTCCCACACTCAAAATCCACCTGCCACTTCCGTATCTCAAAATGAAACAGCCCAAACCCAGGACACCCTCCAGCTCCCTCCCATCCAGCCAACACAGCCCAAGAAGTATTTCCCTTCTGCATCATGACCACAGCCCCTTCACCGCCTCCTTAGGGGAGAGTCAGGTGGGGCCTGCAGGCCACCAAGCAGACACCAAGCAGGTGGTGGCACCTAGGCAACCCCGCTGAGTTCTGTGCACCTTGAGCTGGAGGTGGTATGGGGAGTCAGCTGGGATGAGGAGCATGTCCCCACATGGAGATGGCCTTGGAGATCTGCAGGGGGAGAGCAGTGGGCAGTGTTGGGCTGGGGCTCAGAGGCCAGGGCGGGCTGGGGTACTGAGCCCGGGGCACAGACATCATCTGTCCTCAAAAAGCAGCTTGGCTGACAAGTAGCCAGGAAAGCCAAAGAGGATGAGCCCTCTTAGGTTTAGAACATGGATCCAATGGCAGCCATTTAGCACCATTGTGTGGAATGACTTGAGTCGGCTGAGCACACGGTGGAAAGTGAGGCAAAGCAGCTTCTCAACAAGAGGGTGACTGTGGGTCCCAGGAGGAGGAAAGCGAAGGAGAGGCAGACTCCCTCCCTACTCAAGCTCTGGGGCCAGGCCGACCTGGGCATGAGTCCAGCTCTGTCTGTTCCAGGCTGTGTGACCTTGGGTAGACTTCGGTTTCTTCCAGTTACACGATGAAAATAGGACGGACTAAAGGAGGGTCTGACGTAAACTGCTGGTCACAGCCTTCAATAAACTCAGGAGAGGCAGAGGGGCAAGATGGACCCTGGAGGTCTCAGAGGACGCTCCTGGAGCAGGCAGTCCTCAGGCACCGGGGATAAGGAACAACACCCCACCCCACCCTCTGGTGGGCTGAAGTGGGTGGCTGAGGGGAAGGTGGAGCCACCAGACAGACAACTGGGGAGATGCAGGATTAGGACCTCTGAGCCCTGAAGCAACAGCCAACGGGGAAGCAGTTGCCATCTCTGCAATGTGCCTCTTCTCTGCACTATGGGGGCCTCAGGCCAAAGGCATCCATACCCAATGAGCCAAAGCGCTGCAGGAAGGGCTGAGCCATTAGTCCCACCCCAGCTCTATCCCCTGGCTGGCAGCTGTCCTCTGCTGCCCCACACAGCCAGCCCAAGCTCAGCCAGGCCCATTCCTCTCTGCCGAGGCCAAAAGACAGAAATAGCTCTGCCACCTAGCAAAGCCTTGGTGTCTTCTGGTTGCAAAACTGCAGGCCCTTCCCTCCCTCCCACAGCAATGCCGACATCAGATTACTTAATACCTAAGATTTAAGAGCTGCACCATCTCCAAGAAGGCTTTTTATTCTGCACAGCAGAAAACAGAGGTTCAGCCCTTCCCAAAACCACCTCACAGCCCATCAGTCTTCTGAGACTTGTCACCAGAGCCTGAGCACCCCACCCTCGTCCCCACCCCCACCCTAAGAGTTCCTCTGTCGACTCCATACTTCCCCCTTTGCTACTGGCCTGGAAGTACTCTGCCCTGTGCCCCCCCCACACACACATGCACACACACCCATGGCAATTCTAGCAGCCCTTTGATCTGGTGTCATTCTTTTGGGCTGTGTTTCTTCTACTAGCTCACAACTTTCAAGTCACTAACTCCATTCATTACCCAAGAAAATGTGTGAGAAGTCTTATCTTTCCACCCAGAAGTCCTCATTATTTTCAATGTAAAGTAACGAGAAATGCCCTCCCAAAAACTACTTGTCAAATTTGGGGTACAGATTTATTCACCTGCCCCAACCAGGGCAATCCCAGCACTTGGGAGGCTGAGACAGGAGGACTGCTGTTAGTTCAAGGCCAGTCTGGGCTACACAGTGAGATGCTTATCTTTAAAAAAGAAAAAAAATTAGCCTGCCCAGTTAAAAGTTCACAGAACCTTGAGATAAACCATTCTCGAGTATGCTCACACAAAGACTACATGCAAACCAATAATGCACGGATGATCTCCAAGGTCATTTTGACAAAACTGTGATTAGACTGTAACACAGCAGCTTGACTTGCATTCAGCCACTCAGCTAAATGCAGGAGCACAAGACAGCTCTCCTGGAGCATCTTCGGGGAATGATGCTGGGATTTCAAAGCACACCACAAGCTTAACAGGACTATACTGAAGAGCAGTCTGAAGACAGCAAACCCTCACACTGCCTGGACATGGTCCACTTTGTTTTTAATGTATTTTTGCTTACTGCTGCTAGTTTAGACGGAATTTTTATCTTGATGACTTAGAAAAATACACTTCTTATTTCTCACTTTGATTCAGGTAGTAAACAATCATAAAACTGGATAAGTCTCTTAAAAAAAAAGTCCACAAATCCCATCGTGGAAGGATTCAGGAAGCCCTCCCAGGTGACAATCAGGGAATCTTCAACAGCTCAAGGAGTGCTCCAACTGCTCCAAAATAACCCTGAAAAGAATACACCAAATGTAAGAGAAATTGTCCTTTCAACTACCAGAAGTAGAGTTACTAGTATTAAAGTCAACATAGCCCATAACTCCTGACTGTCCCTGAGCCCCAGTTGAAGGCCTGAGGCCAGTCTGGGCGCCGGGGAGCCCGGCTGCTGTGGGAAGAGCAGAGCTAAACCTGCGGTGGGTGCCACAGAAGTTATGTGGCTCAGTGCCTCTGGTAAGAGGGCCCAGCTGTCCTGGGGGCGTGAGGCGTGCCTCCAGACAGCTAAGGGTGGTGAGGCCAGAGGACAAGTGTCACAGAGGAGGGCCTGAGCTGGGGGTGGCAGGCAGGGTGGGCAACAGTAGGAATATGCTCAAGAGGCATCTAAAGGAGAGGATGAGGGCAGCAGGGAGGGGTAGGGATGCCACTGCTGAGCGTGGGGCCACAACAGCAAAAGATGTGGACAGCAACGCAGGTGGATGCTCTAGAGGGTAGGACAGGAGCAGCTATGTCCAGAGGCACGCAGTCAGCAGTGGTCAGCAGTGCCCTGAGGTGACAGGAAGAGGACAGAAGTTCCTAAAGGGAGGGTATGCAGAGGCAAGCGACAGAGAAGTATCAGCTCAAAAAGGACAAGTGTCACATCACGTCCAGAGGTGAGTAGTAGGTCACATGCAACTGCAAATACAGAAATCCAACCAAAAAGAAGAGGGTAAAATACTAAAGGAAATAAGACAAAACCCACACTGACCGAGAGCTGTACTATATAGTGTAACAGAAGCTGCAGGACTAATACAGCAGAGAGACTCAGCCATACTCAGGTTCCCTGTCAGAGCTACAGACCAGATGACAACAGCTATCAATGTAGTCTTACAGCTTCCTGTGTCTGTACTTCATTTTACAATTAAAAAAATAAATAAACAGACAGGGTTACCCATTATACTGAGTTCTCCTAAAAACCAAGAACCTATTGTCCGGTATGGTGAATGAGAATGGTAAGGGTTGAAGGAGACCTTTGACAACCATTAAACCAAATGCCTTGCTGTGGAAAACAGGAAAATACTTCAAAACCCAGAAAGGCTAAAATAAAGTTCCACAAGGGCAGAGAGCCACATTAGTCAGAAGCCTGACTGCACATGGAGAACACAGGGACACGTGGTCCAGCAATGCTAAGCAGAGAAAACAATGCAATCAGCAGGGATAATGACAAAATATAAAAATAGCTACATGTAGTGGCACATGCCTACAAGACCCCATCTCAGAAAAAGTAAAAATTTCATAAAGGATTTATAATTATAGATGGAATATCCCTTACCCAAAATGCTTGGGAACAAAAGTGGTTTTGATTTTGGAGTTTTTTGGATTTTGGAATATTTGCGTAGAGGTTAATATGATATTGGAACCCTAATCTTAAAAATCTGAATCTAAAAATCTGGTACCAAAAATGTTAGTTGGCAAAGTTTCAGATTCTGGAGCATTTCAGACTCTCAAATTAGAGATGCTCAACCTGTGTTATATGAAGATGCAAATTTGAAGAAGAAAAGTTAACCTAAGAAACTAATCTCCACATTTACCTAGGAAATGGTTCAACAAAAAGTAGTAATTACGGGGCTGGGGATTTAGCTCAGTGGCACAGCACCTGCCTGGCAAGCGCAAGGTCGTGAGTTTGATTTCTGGTACCGGAGAAAAACAAACAAAAAGTAGCAATTACACAGAAGGAAGTCATACTAAGATAAAACATTAAATAGGATTTCTTTTTGTTCTGTTAAAGATCACAAGAGACACATACAGGAAGATAAAGAACTATGATAATCTTGAGGCTGGGGATTTAGCTCAGCAGCACAGTGCCTGCCTGGCAAGCGCAAGATAGAGAGTTCAATTCCTGGTACCAGAAGAAAAACAAAAACAAAACAAAAGAACTATGACAATCTTAATGGCAAGTCAGTTGATTTACTAATATAACCGCATTAGAAATAAAAAGACACAAAGTAAGCTTGAAGTTTTTAATATAGGGAATTTGTATACTTTGGATTTTAACTATGAACTTTAAGCAATTTAAGAAGAAAACTTAAGATCAACTTTAAAGGAAAAAGTAATCTTTACTAATCAAAGCCTACTTTGATTTTTGTCAATCTGCATAAACACTGTTACACTAAGATACGTAATTCTGAAAAACGTTCATGGTAACACTATCTAAAATCCAACAACACTTGAATTGTTTGTTTCAATAGCAACTAAGGTGAGGGAAGAGAGAATCCTTTCCATAGCTCTAGTTCCATTTTATCTACAGTTAAGAAAAAAAAAAAAAAAAGGAGATAAGACATCAGACTACACAATTTGGCGATTTTTCTCGTGTTATTTCTACCTGCCTAAGTGTTAAGTTCTTATGATAGTGTGGTTCTAGTCTGGAATGTTTTTACTGACGTATTCATCTTTAGAGAGACATCTTAAAGATACGACATATGAATTATATCAAGACAAAAACTGGCATCAAAAAAATGAAAAAAGGGGCTGGGGATTTAGCTCAGCAGCACAGCGCCTGCCTGGAAAGCACGAGATCCTGAGTTCGATTCCCAGTACCAGAAAAATAAATAAATAAATAAATAAATAAATAAAGGGGGGGTAGAACCCAGAGGAGCTATATTTAGAGTCAATGCAATAGGAAAATGTAAATGATTGTTCAGAAAATAGAGCATCCAAAATACACAATAACGTTCAAGTTTTTCTTTGGGACCTGCAGATACAGCTTAGTGGTACAACACTTGCCTAGCATGTGCCAGGTCCTGGGGTTTTTGTTTGCTTGTAGCAAACATTTACATTTATTAAAGGCCCTAGGTTTTGAACATCAGTACCACCATACAAATAAAGAAAATTCTTTAAAACTGATTCAATTTACAATTAAATTAGCCAAAATTCTACTTTGCATTTTATGAAAAAATAGCTATTAAATTCTATAATCAAAATGAAACTCATTTAATTAAAAAAACAAGAAGAGTAAGTACTCAGCCCAGCTCCATTCTCCTTCAAGTTCTGCCAGTGTGAACCCTTTATGTATGTTACACATCACCAGAAACAAGCCTGCTTACCTCATGTTCCGAAAACAGTGCTTTCAACTGCCCCTTGGACCAATAATCCAAAGCATATGCCAAAAGCCGCATGGCGATGGTATTAATTCTCAAGAAATTTCCAACAAATACCACCTGGTTAATGTTCTGAACACATCAAAAAAAGGCAATTAGTTTGCATCTTACTGTTTTCTCAAGAAAACCTACCCCCCAACAGAGCACTATGCAGTTTTTAGCAGCAACTTGACTGATGGTCAAATTTAATCCAGTCAGTCACTGCTACTACAATTTGATCCCCAGACATCTCTGGACTCACTGCAAACCATGCCCAAGTACTCCAAAGAAGAAAACAGATTAGAGAAAAATATCTCTATGACAAATAGTAAATACTAACTGAAAATCTTATACAGTAAGTTTTTAAAAAAGGTAAACTCCAATTCAAAAAGGAAATGCCACAAATAGGTAAATTATTAAAAATCTGTAATAGGTAGAAAAATTTCAACTTTAGTATGATAAAAAAAACAAGAATTTTAAGCCTATTAAGTTAAAGAAAAAAAAAATTCTACCCCCAAAACAGATAAAGAGTTGCAGTAAAACTGACCTGTCAGTTCACTGCTAGGAGTGACCTAAATGGGCCAGCCCAGTGCAAAGCGCCCTGATGATGTGCACCAAGATCAATGACCACAGCCACACTGTACAACCACAAGTCTCAATGCTGAGCCCCTTGTCAAAAATAAAGCTGAGGCAAAGAAAAGCTTCACTTAAAAATGCTTACTGCAGAGTTACCATTATAACCAAATGCCCAGCTGTATGTGAATAATTTATGACATTAAAGAACCTGATCGGTGAGGTTATAAATCTATGCTAATAAAAATCTGACCAAATATGTATTTATAAAATGTATATTTAAGTAAAAAACATAAAATGGTACGTGCACCAACTAAAATATCCTAAAACATCTGACCAATAGGAAAAGGAACACACAATAAAGACTCAAATGTTTTAATTATTTGATCAGATACAATCTTTTTAATTAAAAATAAGACAAATCCTTTTATGTCTTTGAGGCTTCCTTTTAAAATCCATGCCTATATTAACTACTTAGAGCATAAATAGGGACAAGCCATAAGTCTGCACCAGCTGGCCCCTAGCTCCGCTTTCCCCAAGGGCAGCCCATTCTTGGTTCTTTCATAGCCCTGTACAATGCTGCTTGACCTGAATGCTACAAGGCAGCACTGTAAAGAAGCTGAAAGCACAAAGACACAGCTCTGCTGAGGTGGAGGGGAGCCGGGCTGGGCATTCGTCACCCAGTCAGTCTTCTCCCAGCTTCAGTCACTTCCAGTGGATTCCTTCTCAGGCCTCTAGAGCCCCCAGTGAGCCAGGAGTTGAGATTCAGCAGCATCGTTCCCACAGTCTCCATCATCAGAACCTGGCAACCTTCCTACCTTCCTCTACTTTCTCCTCAAAAGAGGTCACTTTACCTCTAAACAATAGCCATGCTTATCTTCAATAAATCAGTGAGGATTAACCTGCACCTGAAGTTTTAACTTCACACTGAAACGAAATCTACATGACACAGCTACACTGAGGCACTGTTCCGAAGAGCAGACAAACAACATCAAGGTGGAATCCACTTAGGAAGTACAGCATCTCCCTGAGAGCAACAAAAGAAACCCACATCCCCTTACTTCATTAAGAGCACACATTCTTGCTATGGAACCAATGTTGTTGGTGATGGTGATCAAAGTCGCTCTGGCGAGGTCCTCCTTACTGACAGCCTCTCGCTTCTCCTTGCTCATCATGTTTCCAAAGCTGTGATGAAGAAAAAAAAAGAACATCCCATTGCTAAACCAAAGTCAACAGAGCCCAACTGAATTCAATGTTACTTTACTGAGATAAAACTGGCTTTCAGGGCAACAATGTTCAAATCTTCCAACTTTTTATTACACAATGATGGAGCAACTGCTCAAAGAGTACTCAGCTTCAAAGAGCCTACAAGCTCTCTAAATGAACAGCAGGTGGCTCTCCCTGTGCCTTCTGAAATCACCACTGACATCATAGTCCCTGAGTCACCCAGAGTCTCAGATTTGCTGAGGGCACCACTCCCCCTTCTGCCACCAGAGACAGTTTCAGAGAGACACCTCTGCGGCACTGCTGCCAACTGCACAGCCATTCCACTCCAGCTGGTCACATTCACATCTGGCAAGTTGGTTTATCACAGCAAAGCAAACTGCACACAGCTGAGTCCTAAAACAACCTGCTACAGCTTGATTTCAGGGCTGAGAGTGTAGCATGCATAAGACCCTACATTCAATTCCTGCACCAAAAAAGGAGAGGAAAAAAATGTGTTTCAGATTTCCCTAGGAGATAAAGTAGTTAAAATATATTGATCAACAGAATTGACAGAATAATAGCTGACCAGAGCATAAACCCAGCCAGTCAGGAAAACAAAGTGATAACCAGTAAATGCTACAACAAAAAATAAAATCTACAGTATTTTTTTTGTGGGTACTGGGACTCGAACTCAGGGCTTCACACTTGCCAGGCAGGTGCTACACCACTGAGCTATATCCCAGCCCCTAAAGCTATAGTATTTACTAAAGGCCTAAAATTAGTAACAGGTATGTATGTACGTCTTTTCTGCTAAAAGAAACGTGCTTCAATACATATAACACAACTGTATGCCTAAAAAAAAAACTTGAAATACAGAAAATTCCATTTGTAATACCAGGGAAGAGACTAAAATGTTTAGGACTGTAACACAAATATACTAAAATCTATAAATCACTGTTGAAAGGAAGCAAAAACCTAAATAAATGAAAATATACTCCATCTTCTTGGACCACAAGACCTGACAGTGTTAAGATGGCAACACTATCCAAACTGGTCAAGAGACTGAATCTCTATCAAAATCCCAGCTGTATTCTTTGCAGACACTGCCAAGCTCCTCCTAATATTCTTAAGTAATGTTAAGGAGCCCAAAATAATCCTTAAAAAGAACAACCTGGAAGACTCACACTTTCTGGTTTCAAAACTTAATACAAAGCTAAAGTCATCAAGGTAGTGTGGCACTGACATAAGGACAGATAGATATACAGGTCAATGGGACAGAACTCGAAGTCCAGAAATGAACAGAAACATTTACAGTTGACTGACTTTTAACAAAGCAGAGAAGAGAAATCAACAGGAATGGAGTGGTCTTTTCAACAAACAAACAGTGCTGGCCCAACTGGATCACAGGCTAAAGAAGGAATTTGGAGCGGTACTTCTCACCACACACAAAAATTAATTTGAGAGAGTTACAAGTATAGAATACTGCCTAGCATGGGCAAGACCCTAGATTCAATCCCCAGCACTGTAAATGAAATTTTTCTTAAAAACTCAAAATGGGTCACAGACCTAATGTTAAGAGCTGAAACTATAAACTCCTAGAAGAAAATAGAGAAGTAAACCCTTATGGCCTTAGTCTAGGTAATGATTTATTATATAAGACACCAAAAGCACAGGAGATGAAATAAAAGACAGACTTCATCAAAATCAAAAACTTCTATGCTAAAAAGAACACCATCAAGAAAAGAAAAAGACAAGGGCGGAGGGTAATACTTGAAAATTAGGTATCTAACAAGGGACTCCCATCCAGAATATATAAACAATTCTTGTAGTTCAATAATAAAAAGAAAAACAACTAAAAAATTAGCAAAAGACATGGACGGATATTTCTAAGATAGTAGACATATGGCCAATGAGCACATGCAAAACTATTCACTAGCCATCCAGGAAATGCAAATCAAAACCACAATGAAATAGCATTTCATGCCTATGAGACAGCTAAAATAAAAAGATAAACATGCTACCAAGGACATGGACAAAATTTAAATTTTCATAAACTGATAGGATGGTAAAACGATACAGTTACACGGCCCAACAACTCCATTCCCAGATACATTTAAAAAAAAAAATTAAAAATATATGTCCACACAAATGTTTAGCATTATTCATAACCTAAAAGCAGAAACAACTGAAATGTTTATCAACTGATACATGGATACAATGTGGCCTATCTATACCCTGGAATACTATCCAGGAATAGAAAGAATAAACTGACTTGCTATACCATAATGAACCTTAGAAACATTATGCTAAATGAAAGAAGCTGGTCACAAAAGATCACAAACTATCCACACCCTTTCTATGAAATACTCAGAATAGAGTATTTCATTCTGGAGATTCTGGAGACAGAAAGTAGACCACCCCTGGGGAGGGCTGGGATATAAAGATTCTTTCTTGGATGATGAGAATGCTCTGAAATTGGACTATAGTTGCAAAGTTCTACAAATACACTAGAAATCACTAAATTTTACACTTTAAACAAGTGACTTTGTAGTACAAACACTGATTCCAAAAGTGGGTGAAAAGAAAGCACACTCCCGTTACCTTGAAGCCACAGCCCAGCCTGGCAGTCCAAACCTCTCATAGTCTCCTCCATAAATGTCTCGCACTAGTTTATCCACTTTGGTGCTATCCCCACGAGATGCCATTTCAAGAGCTTCTTCAAAAGTGGTACAGCCAGTTAGAAGACAACAGAGACCAAAAAAAGTTCCTCCTCCAAGACTGTGATTAAAAACAAGCAATGCAATGTTATAACACTGTTTTTAAAAAACATAAAAGTAAGATCTATGAACCCCCAAGGTACAATCATGTATCAATCCATTCTTCCCAAGACTATCATGCAGGTGTCACTAGTAAGACACAAGTCTGCAAAAAGATAAACTCAAGTACCTCAGGTACGCCAATAAGCATATTTATGTACATATTTTTGTGAGCCAATAAGCAAAGCCAAAAAGCTCAAGGCTCACCTTTCTGCCAGTGTGCTGGGTGCAGTCTGGGCGCTGCCCGACACAAGCCCCTCAGGGTCAGATCAGCCCGACAGCCCTGAGGGGCGCTCATACTGCACCCTCTCCCCCTCAAGTGTATCCCTGACATCTTCTCAAGCACCTTACAGCTCTGGCTCATACACCACCCCCACTTCCATCTGCTGCCTCCCAAAAATAATTATTTCCATTCTTTAGCTCACACATGTTAAAACTTGTTTATCCCAAACCCCAAATCCCTATTTTTCTTTAAGTGACTTCTAATTCTTAAACCAAAACATACTCATTCCCTTCCTCCATTTAATCCTCCCTTTTGAGATTACCGTCCTCTGATCATCTTTCTATTCATCAGTACCCTCAACTTCTGCATCTCATACCATTCCCTGGCTATGTGTCCATCCATGCATGCGGGAGCACATTTATGTGTAAATGTATAAAATCTACAGGTTTCAAAGCTAGGATCTTCCCTTGCCTTCTCTTATAAGATACTACCTAGGACCAGCTGGGTACATGACTAATTTCAGCACTAAGAAGGCTGAGGCAGTCCTGAGCTATCTAGTGAGTTTAAGGCCAGCCTCAATTATATAGCACTAGCTAGTAGCTTTATTACTTTATAAATGCATACCACAAATTATTTGAGCACAAAACTATGGGCTCAGCAAGTCTGTTAATGTAATATTTTATCAAATAACTTTGGTAATGAACTCCTAAACAGAAGATATTGAAGTAGGTGATCAAATCAGAACTTTCAAAGAAAAACGTGTTTTGCCTAATCCCAGAAAAAGCAAATCTTTCATGTAACTTTAACAAGCTCTTAAGAGTACTGTTATGTAAAAAAAAAAAAAAAAAGAAAAAAGAGTACTGTTATGTGTAATACCTAGAAAATTCAGGTAATTTTTTATGCTACTAAGAATAAACAATGACTCATATAAGACTTACCTAGTACCAGTGACCCTCTTGTAATTATCTTTGGAATATACTGCTAAAATGCTAACTCCTGAGCCAATGTTCACCAGAAGCAGGGGGTATGGATTTTTCAATTCAAATGGCAACTTCTGACATTTTTCAGAATCAGCAGGATTTTCAAAGTAGTAGCACTGTGACCGCCCATTGAATCCAACTGAGTCAATGTATAAAATTCCTTTTATTAAGCAATCTAGTTCGTCCAGTTTGCAAAGCTGAAGATCACCTATCTGAAATGAAATAAGAATATATTTAGACTTTAAAACCCAGCAGAAATTTTTACAATTCACTTGAAAAACCAATCATACATTAAACAAACCATAAAGCACACCCAGAGCTGTCTACTGTGTGTATGCTTTTATAGAACAGATCTGAGGACAACCAACACGGGGACAGACTCCCAAGACAGATTCCTACTCCCACAGACCCAAACAGACACTACATATAAACCACTGTGGCATTCAGAGATGAATGTCAAAAACAACAAGTGAGGACTTACAGATTTACCAACTAGAAAAAAGATCTCTCATCACAGGAACACTGAGGCAGGTGTGCAGCTGGGGCCATGGCTTTACCAGAAAGCAGCTGATGACACATGGCAGGAGCCAGAAAGACTCTTGACATCTGCTTTCCAGAAGACTATCTTCAAGGTGGTGAGGGGGTACTGAAAGAAGCCACACTTGCTACTTAACAACCAGAAGCCAAAGGGCTGCAAGCACCCAATTAGCAGGGAAGGTTTTCCATTCCCTACGCTGGCGACAGCCTCTTGCAAAGGCAAGGGTCAGCACCGTCAAAATTTATCTTTTTTTTTTTTTTTTTTTTTTGATCTTTTTTGAGACAGGGTCTTGCTATGCAGTTCAGGCTGGCCTTAAGCTCACTTTGTAGTGAGCTAGTCTCAAACTCTCAACGATCCTCCTGCCTCAGCCTCCTGAGTGAGCAGCATCAAAATTTAAACCATTCTGATCAACTTAATTATTTTAAAATAATAAAGAAATGGTAAGGTTATTAGTCATGATATATAGAGTGCAATATAGCAATTAAAAATGAAGGAGATCTATATGAACTAAAGTGGAAAGAGGCTCAAGACATAATTAGTCAAAACAAGCAAGCTGAAACCATTTTATAAAATATGACCCTACTTATTCATTCATTCATTCATTCATTCTGGTGGTGGTATTGGGGATTAAGCCTAATGCTTTTGCACAGCCTTCTAGAATGCTTGGATTAGAGGCATGTGCTACCATATCCAACTCAATTTGAGTTTTTTTTATTTTTTGTTTTGTTTTGTTTTGAGACAGGGTGTCACTATGCAGTCCAGGCTCAAAATCACAGCAATCCTCCTGCCTCAGCCTCCCAAGTACTAGGGTTACAAACATGTGCCACTATGCTGGGCTTAATTTGCCTATTTTTAAAAACGTATTTATATCTACACATGACTGTCAAACATAGTCATTCTCAGAAAAATTTAAGATACATAATTTTTCACAGTAGCGACTTTGGAGAGATGATACAGACCGGCAGTTCTGCCTCTATGAACTTCCAACCTGTTGGGATGTCTACAAGCACATATACTCAATGTGCCTGACAAAGTCAACCAGGCCTCAACTCCCAAAGCTGTTCCAAGTTTGGCCCTAAAAATTCTCCCTCTTTAATTCTGACTCCCATTTGGTCACACTTACATTTAATTTATTTCCGTCCACTATGGAAGAAAGAAATGTTACTAGTAACTTCAAATGAATCCCTAATTTAATTAGTCCCTAATTAATACTGTATGCCTTTGACCAAACCCAAGTCCTGTGGGTTCATCTGCCACTCCCTATCAAGATGAATTTCATGCCTTCCTGACACCTGTATTTCCAAATGCCAGAATTTTCTAAGCGAAACCATTGTACTCTGGTGGTGTACTCAAATCGCAGTAGTTTTCTGATACTGTCAAATCAATTTCTCCTTTTCTCCTCCCCACATTCATATTATGCTAAAATGTCCTGTGTACTATCATTTTGAATGAACCTCAACCTAACACATTTAATGACTAAGTCCACCGGTAATTTCACTAACCCAAATTACTCAGACTATGAAGTTAGCACCAAAAGCAAGCTCAAAATTAAAAAAATCTGATTCACACTAAGAAACTCAGTACTTTGAAAATGTTTCACTGTTATTTATTATTAGTCACTTCTAATGCACAAACAGGGTTTTGTGGTAATTGAGAGTGAACCCAGGACCTTCACACAGAGCTACATCCCCAGACTTATTTTTTTTATTTTGCAATGAAGTTGTACTTACCCCCACTAAGTTGCCCAGCCTGGGATCCAACTTGGGATCCTCCTGCCTCAGCCCCGACAGAGTACTGGTATTGTAACTGTGTAGCACCATACTTAGCATAAACAAGATCTGAGAGGCATTTCACTTCCAACAATTTTTAAGGACAGCACTTCAAAATACTAAGTGCATATGAAGGAGAAACCCTAACAGCCTCAGAACCAATTCTTAATATACAAAGTGTTGGGGACCACTACAAAGTGGCTCTAAGCAGGATTTAATATTAACCAATTGGCTTTCCGTGTTTACTTGTGAGTTGTCTGAAGCTTTGGCACCTTGTCTGACAAGATAAGGCCACAGCTGAAGACGTTTGGCTCCAACCCCAATTAAACTAGAAGGAGACCGCAGTTGCAGTCTCCACACTCCTACAATAAATACCAACCTAAAGATAAGGTACTTCTCCTGATTGACATAATTTACTACTTGGGAAAATTCTTCCAAAGTCCTGCGAGATTCCTGCGTTTTCTTGAGTATCCTCCTCCTTTGTTTGAAAACCAAATAAATACGGGCCACCCAAGGAAGTCTTTGGCTAAACTCGGAGAATACTGAAGCTATAAGAGAGTTAGTCCCTCCTGGAGCCCTGAAATCATTTCCATTGTCTCATTTATTTAAGCCTTTGCTGTCCACTCACTTGGGAGATTGCGCGCCTGATCAGCCTGCAATAACTAAGGGTTATTTAACCCAATTTTTGATAACAAAGTCCAGTTCACACCCACTCTGCAAGTTAGTACGCCATACTGAACCTCTTAATAGCTTGTATGGCTTCCAAGTATTTTGCAAAGGGTAATCTATAAATTCCTAGAAATAGAGAGGTTTTTCTCCCCTACCTATGAATTATGATCCATGATCCACTAGGAGGCTTCCAGAAAGAACAAGAACCCGCTCCTGCCATCTCCCCTGTCTTACAAGTGGAAAAGAACCCATCAGAAATCAGCAACTAAGAAAAATCCAAACGAAGACTGACGATAAAACCTTATGAAATAATTCATGTCAACCATCTGAGATTCCATTTCCTTCTCCATAAAATGAAGATTTAAATAACTCATTGTGGCCAGTAGTGGTGCATGCCTGTAATCCTAGCACTTGGGAGGCTGAGGCAGGAAGATGACCTTGAGTTCGAGGCCAGCCTGGACTATATAATGAGTCCAAGGTCTGCCTGAAGTAGAGTGAAGGGCTGGGGATATAGCTCAGCAGCACAAGCGCCTACCTGGCAAGCGCAAGGTCCTAAGTTCGATTCCTGGTACCAAAAAAAAAAAAAAAACTGAAGTAAAGTGAGACCCTGTGGTAAAAAACAAAACTCACTGTAATATGAAATGAACGATGCATGGAAAGTACATGGCATATTATAATCACCAATTACCACATATTAGCCATTAGCTTTCTTTTTACTGGTACCTATTCATTCTGCTATGATCAACTCTGGCTGAGAGAATTTCAAATGGTCACACTTCCAGGACACAGGGCAGGGAGATGAGTGACGCTACTAATCAATGAAATACTTCAGTACTTCAGAGAGGTGGACATGACTGTTTACTGTGGTTCTGGTAATTTAATTTATAATATCCAAAAATGGGTACTTAATGAATTATCTCTAATGATCACATTTAGAAGGAAGTCCATAATGGCATGGGGTGTTGCATGTACAAGGTCATGAGTTCAATTCCCAGCACATTAAAAAGAAGATGGTCGAACAAGCCCATCATTCTACATTATCTCCTGGATAATGTCCTTGGTATAGGGGTACTCTCAAGCAGCCTCTCCTGTACTGTACTGGGTGATGTGGCCAGCCCATCAGCAAACCTCAGCTCACAACTTCGCTTCCCAAAGGCTGATCTTGAGGGAAACCAAGCTGGTCAGCTTCACAACTGACCAGCTGCCTACAGTTAACTAGATTATTTAACTTCTCTAGGCCTTGAGTTATTTATGACAGAGACTGTCCTGACTGTCATATACAGGTGTTGAAAGGCTTAAGTGAAATGACTGAAAGAACCTATAAGTTTGGTAATGACACCAGTAATCATAAGAAAGTGTTACTCCACTTTTCAGTGCACGACCCATCAGCCAGAAAGATTCTACGTCTAAATGATGTTCAGCTCAAAGCATGTCTGGTGAGTAGTACATCATTGTCTTACTAAATGTTATTCTTACAAGGTCCTATCTCCCACTACATGAAGGTACCCTTTTTTTTAAGACAGGGTCTTGCTATGCAGTTCAGGCTGGCCTTGAACTCATGGCAATCCTCCAGTACTAGGGTTACAGGCATGCACTACACCATGCTGGGCCTAGGTGCCCTCTTAATTATAAAAAAGTTACAAGTTGTAAATCTTTTATTATAAAAGTAAAAAACGTCATGTTATATATTATCACATATACAAAAGGTACAAAACTGTAAATAAATCTTAATTATCAATTTAAAAACTCAAGTCAATTCAATATTATGATTACGATGGCCACTTACAAAAAAAGTCATGAGACACAGGACAGAGAAAGAAACCATATGATACACAGGGAAATGCAAGACATGTAGAGGATAACACAGATAAAGGCAGAATCTCTTTTGGTCATTTGGTGACATGAAAAACGTATCACTGCGGACATTTTAAGCCTATAGGCACCCTTGCCAGTGAGGGTGTTGGCCAATTCACAGGTCAGTGCTTGCACCTCTCACATAGCCACTCGCAAAGACCTTGCTCAGCGTTCACAGAATTTGAAACAGCATCAAGTCCTCGGGGCCCCACCTTCTAGGCCAGAGGTAGTGAAGAGACAAGGTTAACAAGTGCAGCACGAACACTATCACAGGCCTTCAGGGAGGAGGGCTCTGCCGTGTCAACCACCTCAAATAGCCCTTGGCCCTAAAAACATCACTTCCCCCGCAGAGTTCCTTATTTTTATAACTGGTGAACAGAGGAGGGAGTGGAGAAAATAAGTAGAAGAAACTAAAAATATTTCATGATGTGATTTTTAAGTTTTTTTAATCTCCCTGTTCAAGACTTAATGTTATTCCTCACAGACAGGTTTTCTACTCTGTTTATCCCAGACTCACTAAGTTTTCTTACTAAAAATCAACAAAATGCTGTTTTGTGAAGTTGTGAATTTTCCATACATTTTGACGAGACAAAAACCAAACTACACAACTATCTCTAGATGGCTAACTCCCGAATGTCACTAATTTATAGTCAATCTTCATTTCACTCAAGAAAATTCAAGTTCCATTAGAAATTACTCTACCACTTGCAATTGGCATTATTTTTAACAATGAAATTACCATAAATTGTATATAAGCTAAAAAATGCATACTGTGAGAAAATCCTGCTCAAATTTGTATGCTCCACCTCCAGTGGCACAAAAGACCGTGTGGAGACTCGAGAAGTTTTTATCTCTGCCCATTTGAATAAAAGCAGGCATGTCATGAGTGGGAAAGCGTATAAAGTGCAGATTGCCTTTGCGTCCACACAGAGTCAGGTCCTTCAGCTCAAGGTGCACATCCCGAATGCCCGTGGACCCGTATGCCACATTGGAGGTCAGGTACTTCCGGATGCTTTTAAGACTCTCCACTTCTTCCTCTTCTTCTTCAGCAGTGATGTCTTTGGGTTCAAAATAAACCAGTTTGACCAGAGTTCCACCAATATCCAAGCCAAACCATGGAAAAACTAAATGAGAGAGAGAAAAAAGTCAAAACTGCTTTTTTTCTACCAAGTTTACACTTACTAGATTGGCAACTCATTTCATACTCTATGGTTTCAAAACTGTAATTCTAAACAAAAAGATCTTTGGAAGAAGAAATTTGATTCCAATTTGGAAAAAAACTAGGACAAAGATCAAAAAGAAAAATACCCAAGTATAGAACCAACCTAACTTTCCAGAACAGACAAGTCCAAACTGTACTATATAGGATGGTTTTGGTTTGGGGTGGGTTTTTTTGTTTTTTCCTTTTTTTTTTTTTTTTTTCTCTTCTTCTTTTTAAATAACTAACCCTAAGTCTCAATTCTGCAAAACTGTGACTTAAGAATGAAAATCTTCACCCTTCCCACTGGCTTAAAAAAGAAACGCTAGGACTTTAGAGTTCTGGTTTACTACTCAAACTAGAGAAAAAGGAAATTCCTAACCCAACTAACAAGTGCCACTGGTTGAATTTCTCTCTTAAAGCCTGGTATCCTAAAATTAAAAGGTTTCAATGGCCAAAAACTCCCTCAGAACAAATGGCTTTAAGAAACAGAATCCAAAGGACCACAACACATGCGCCTTTCCCTCCCACTCTAAATCCTAGAATGACTAAAAATATAGATTTACTAATACATTATTTTCTGAACTAATTCTGGGACACAAGAAGTAACACTACCAAGAAAACTAGGTTGATAGAGGCAGTATCTGTCCAGAACCCCCCAATAGGAATGCTATTAAGATTGGAAGCAGCTACAAAGGCAGGAGAGTACATAGCTGCTGACAGAGGTGGCTGCCAGGAGAAAACAGTAGCAAGCCAGGTTAATGGTACAGAAATTTCTTTAGTGCATCTGGATAGGACACCCACTTCCCTCTACCAAGAACACTCCCCACCTCCACCCTCTCAGAGGCAAACTCTTTACCGAGCCCAGGCACAGGACCCCATAATCAGAATGACATCAGATGGCCGCTGTACCCACAAGGAAGGGAGAGCCTCATGTCTGGGCACACATACCCCATCTCTCCCTTACAGTTCATTCTGACAGACTGGCTAACAGTATCTATACCCACTACCAGAACAGCAATTCTCAAATCAGACATAATCACTGTATAAACTAGAACTACTTACAAAAGAGAAATGAACTCCATGAAAATGAGAACTAAATATCTGAAGAGTTGCAAGAACTAGGACAATCATAAATGTACTCAAATATAAAATGAGATCTAGTTGGGTATGGTGGTGCACGCCTGTAATCCCAGCACTCAGTAGGCTGAGGCAGGAAGATCGCCAAGAGTTCAAGGCTAGCTTAAAGAGTGAATTCAAGGCCAGCTTGAACTACACAGGGAGACCCCTGTCAACGAATGAATGACAGAGACTGCGCTCATGAAAACATACCATACAGAAAAAAATCAGCAAATTAAGTGATAAAAATTATATGGAACTAAATATACCAGAGTATGTGTAAAACTTGTGTGATGGAGACCACTATAAAGTAGTTCTGAGCAGGACTTGTATTAACCAATTGGTTTTCCATGTTTACTTGTATGTCACTGGTCGCTACTGAGGCCTGTAATGGTGGATGAAGCCAGGACACCTCAAAGGACAAGATAAGGCCACAGGTAGGGCTCCAACTCCAATTAAATAATAGGAGACTGTAGCTGCAGGAATCTCACCCCTGCAGTGAAGGCCTTCCTGGAGTTAACAGTTCTCCTAAATTAATGTAAGTGCTATTTGGAGAATTCTGTAAAGGCTTTCCCAGTCCTGCCCAGCTTCCTGCATTTTCTCCAATATCACCCTCCTTTATTTGAAAACCTAATAAATATGGGCAGCCCAGGGAAGTCTTGGTCTTAACCCAAAGAATCTTAAATCTTATAAGAGATCTGGACCCTGCTGGAGCCCTATAATCATTCCAATTGTCTCATTTATTTAAACCTTAGCTGTCCATTCATTTGGGAGACTGCAGGCCTGATCAGCCTACAATAACTGAGAATTATTAACCCAATACTTGTGAAATTTAAATTAGTTTCTCCCATGTTATTGTTCACTACCCAAAAAAGACAAACTATTGTACATGTCACATGCATGAATCTCAAACACAGGCTGAGTAAAAGTTTTGCCCAAAAGGCTACATACTATATGAATCCATGCACAGGAAACTCTAGAAAATGCAAACTAATCCCTTCTGCCCCTAAAAGCAAGCACATCATAGGCTGGGGAGAGAAGAATGGACTGCACAGAGAAACACTTCCTGTGGTAACACAAATTTTGGTTGTCAAGAGTTTGGGGATGGTGTACACACAAGTGTGTGTGTCCCCATCAAAATGGATAGATTTGTACACTGGATACAGTTTACTATATGTAAATTATACCTCCATAAACATACTTTTAGAGCCAGGTGCAGATGGCACACACCTGTAATCCTAAACTAAGGCAAGAAGATAGTGTGTGTTCCAGGCCAGCCTGAGCTACAGATCAAGTTCAAGCCCAGCCTAGATTACACGGTGTGACCTGACTCAAAAAAAAAAAACCATGCTTTTATAAAAGAGAAAAAAATTGCTGCCAAAAGAAAAACTCCACAGGTATGTTTAAAAGCAAAATGGAAAATAAAACTAAAAAATTCCCCCATACTGCCTTCCAAATATGAAGGAAATGACAGAATACAGAACCAGGAACCCCACCGTCTATCCTTAAGTGACTTCTATAAACTTCCAGTCGCAGAGGGAGGACAGGAATTATAAGGTGAAAATCTAAGTGTTAAACAGAATCAATTAGTGGAGAAAGGGAAAACCTACACCAGTAATGGCAAACCTTTTAGAGCTTTCAATGACCCAAACAGCCCATTGCGGCAGAGGTGCCATAGGTTTGCCATCAATGCCTAGATGTATCCTACTGAAATTCAGGAAATCTTGAGGAAAACCTCAATTCCTCCAAAGATGTATAAACTACATAAAAGTAAACAGTAGATTTTTCATCAGCAATAGAAATGCTAGAAGAAAATGGAAGAAAAAAGAAAATGGAGAACGGGCCTCCAAGTTATAAGGAAAAAATTTAGAAACTTTTATTCATCCAAACCAGTTTTCAGGTAAAAATGGGGAAAAAAATCTTCAAACACAAAAGCACTTAACTTTTACTACTCAAAGACCTTCTCTATGGCTGGGGGTATAGCTCCACGGTAGAGAACTTGCCTAACTAACATGTGTAAGGCTGTGTTCAATCTATAGTAGTGGCAAAAACAAAACAACAACAACAAAAAAACAACCTTTTGTGAAATAATTAGTAGATGCATACCAACATAGTTTTAGAACACCCAAGAGCTATAAGAAACTAAGAAACTGTTTTATCCATGAGCTATAAGCACAGGAACCAGTACATGCCAACTTTTAGAAAAACAAGCAATCTGGAACTAAAATACTTACATGATTTCAACATAGGAAGTCGAAAAGGAAGAGAAAGGAGAAATGAAAGCAAGCAGCACTTCTGTCTTATTGGGAAAAGGAAGAAAAGATAAAGATTGCAATTAATTGTAGAAAAGAACAGAGAAGTGACAGTTTAAATGTGTTAAAAATGTATGGGTAGGAGCCAGGGATATATCTCAGCGGCACACCGCCTACCTGCCAAGTGCGAGATCCTGAGTTCAATTCCCGGTACCCAAAAAAAAGTATAGGTAACTCCAGAAGAGAAAAAGAATGCACGACTTTCCAACAACTAGATACAGATAACCACGATTGAATTTAGAACCTCACATGGCTCCTACCAACGAGCTACACCCCCAGCCCTATAGGGGTTTCATTTTGGAATTTTTTGAGACCGGATCTCACTATGTAGATCAGGATAGCCTTCAACTCACTAGCCTGCAATCCTTAGCCCACGCTGGCCTCAAACTGGTTTTGATTCTCTAGGCATGTACCACCTTACACAGCCTTAGCAGGTTTCTGAATGTTTTCACCATAAGGAAATGACAACTGTTTGAGGAGATGGGTATGTTTACTTGATCTGAACATTTATACAATACACACATTTATCACAACATCACACGGAACAACACTTATGTATGCGATTTCTATATATGTTTGAAATATTTTAAAGGGAATACTGTATACAATTTGAAATACTAGAAAAATAAAGGGCCAGGGATATAGCTCAGTGTCCTAAGTGTCTGCCTGGCAAGCACAAGGTCCTGAGTTCAATTCCTGGTACCAAAAAAAAACAAAATAGAAAAATAAAATGGACCCAAAATAAGCAGAGCAAAGCTATAAAAGATAAAAGATGTAAATGAAAACAGAAAACCATCCAGAGCTGGGTGTGGTAGCACACACCTGTAATCCCAGTACTCAGGAGGCTGAGGCAAGAGGATCCGTTGCAAGTTCAAGACCAGAATGGGCTACAAAGTAAGCTCAAGGCCAGCCTGAACTGCACAGTGAGGCCCTGTTTCAAAAAGACAAAAAGAGAGAAAGAGAAAAAGAGAAAGAGAAAGAGAGACAGAAAGAAAAAGAGAGGGAGAGGAAGAGAGGAAGAGAGGAAGAGAGG
>NW_004955415.1:14711195-14731634 GCF_000276665.1 Chinchilla lanigera | reverse complement strand
AAAGAAAGAAAGAAAGAAAGAAAGAAAGAAAGAAAGAAAGAAAGAAAAGAAAAGAAAAGAAAACCACTGTGTACAAACCCACAGTACTAGGGAGGCTGAGGTAAGAGAATTAACAGTTTAAGGCCAACTTGGGCTACTAAGACCCTGTCTCAGAAAAAGAAAATAGTAATAATAAATAAATTTTTAAAAGCAACTATATCCAAGAAAAATAAGACCTCGCATCTCTTTTAAAATTAAACCCAGATGCATTTGCCACATGCTTGTAATCCTAGCTACTTGGGAGGCTGAGACAGGAGAATCAAAAATTCAGTGGCACACTAGGCAATATTACTAGACCCTGTCTCAAAGTATCAAAAGTGACAGAGTACACAGGCAGAGATTTTACAAATAAACTAATGTATATAAAACTTTGTAACAATAAATTTAAAATGTACACTAACTTTAAGTAGCTAGGAAAAAGTACAAAAGCAGCTCAAAATGACATAGAAACATGAAAATCAAAAGCACTAAAAACTAAGTTTTTTTCCAGTATGGGGACTGAACTCAGGGGCACTCTATCACTGAACTGTATCAGAGGGCTTTTTGTTACTCTGAGGCCAGGCTGACTCAGTGCTGGGATTACAAGTGTACACTACTACACCTGGAAACTAACTAGGGCACAGAAAAATCTATAAAGCTTCAGTCATTCCACTAGCATAATCTCATATCAAAACTGTAAGACCTAAGACCCCCCCCAAGAAAAAAAATTTTATAACAAAAATGTAAAGCCACTAAGTTATTAAGTAATGGAATCCAGCAGTATGGTAAGAGTAATACACCATAGTCCATAGGGAATACTTTCAGGAATGCAAGGATGGTTTTACACTGGAAATTCCAATTAATGGGACTTTATATATTACGTTGAAAGAAAAACCATGACTGTTTTAAGAGTCCATGGGGGCTGGGGATATAGCTCAGTGGCAAAAGTGCCTACCTGGCAAGCACAAGGTTCTGAATTCAATTCCCCGTACAAAAAAAAAAAAAAAAAAAAAAATTTAGTGCCTACCTGTTTTAAGAGTCCAAAAATATAAAATGAAATTTAAGAAAATCAAAACCAAGAGAAGAAAAATTTAAAGGTGTTCTGATATAAACACAAATAGCTTTCCATATATAGTAAGACGCAACAAACTCATGAAAAATAAAAGGTTATAACAAAAGCTGTAAGATAGTTTTTAAAAAGCTAACACTAAATGCTTATGATTGCCATTTAAATGTGTGGAAAGACATACAGGTAGGGAGACGCAGACTGTTCCATATAGGAAAATTAAGTATTAAAATGTCAATCCTCACCAAATTAATTTAACAAAACCAAAACCAATACTATTCTTTTTTTTGCGCGGGGGGTGGGGTACTGGGAATTGAACTCAGGACCTTGGGCTTGCCAGGCAGGCACTGTGCCACTGAGCTCTATCCCCTGCCCTACAATTCTAAAGAGAACACTGAGGTTGACTCCCCAGCAGCCACTGCACCTCAGTCCCAAGAAAAATCTTGTCCCTTCGTTGTTGTCTTTTTTCAACATCAGAAACTTTACTCCTAGTGACTACTAGCCTTATCCAACCTGGCTAGCTTGTCTCTGGCACCTAGAAAAAAAGAAAAACAACACTTCTTTGTTCTTAAAGCACCAATGACCTACCTGAACCAGGAAGCAGGGAGACCTAAGTCCTATTCCCTAGTAACACCTGTTCTTGAGCAATCAACTTTGCCAGCCTTGTAGATAGTGAAGTGAAAATGACACACACAGCAATCTACCAACAAAATATACCACATCAACAAGATTGCGACCTAAAGGTTTGGTCGTATCTAAGGCCAACAGAAGACTCTGTAGAGCTTAAAGCAAATTAAGCCTTATTCCAGTTTTCTCAGCAACAAAGACTGAAATATTGGTAAATGGCCAATACTTTTTGCATGGCGTGTCCATCCAACCTGCACCATGTGGGTTGCTTGCCTCTCTTAATTTTTTTAATGTTATAATAAAAATGTTTTTAAGTGTTGCTACTTACATAAACTATATTATGTATTTGTCTGGACTAAAACAATTCTTCTTCAATCAGTGAGGGCCAGGCAAGCCCAAAAGGTTGGACACAACAAAAGGTGTTATCAATTAGTTTAAATGATCCTCTATTAAGAGCCAAGGACCATACTAGGCATCATATTGCTTGAGCTTATTTAAAGTCTACAGTAACCAGACAAGGCAAACACTATAACTACCCACTCTACAGATTAAGAAATTGAGGATGCAAGGAACCCAATGTCACAGTCAAGAAGTAACATTAGGACTCAATCCCAGACAGCCTAAGCACTTTAACAAGTATCTTTCAAAAAGCAGCCCTACAAATCTGAAGAGCACAGGCACATGTTCTTGGTATAAATAAATAAATAGTAAAATTAAAGAGCAGTTTAATAAAAAATTCATATACCCCAAATAACTAAAGAAGATCAACATTATGTAAGGAAACACGGCACCTATGCAAAGAGAGTGTCAGTTCACATCCTCGTTATAGTCTCTTTAATAATTTCTGGATTCTTCTCTATACTACTGATGGGACTACATATTCACACATCCAAGAACTGGAGGCACTGAGAGGTGTGGAAGGGCCATCAGATGTTAATCCCTAATAGGTGAGGGATTATTTTAGTACATACAATTGTGCTATTTCTAAACATGTAGCCTGTCCAAAGGGTCTTAACTTCTTCTCAACCACTGTCCCATATACTAATATAGCAATATTCTTATAACCCTTCCAAGTCCTATTCAAAATAACATGTGCTTCTGGCAGGAAAAGCCTTGGAAAAAGGAACTCTTGCTGTATCACACCCCTCACCTCACTGTTGGGACTGCCACAAGTTCAAGGTCAGCCTGAACTACATAGCCCAAGAAAAACCTCTAACATATTATCAGCAACCTACTCTTGATTTAAAACACATTTGTACAGAGGCTATAAATATATCTCACACACTATTCACAGAAAGCTCCTATCACATAGTAGGTCTCGACAAGTGAAATCCTTTCTCCCAATAGTAATATATGGTTTATACAAGAGTGCCCAATCTCCCCACATTATGCATTATGAAACGCATCTGCACCAGACCACATGTGGTCAAGACACTGCAATCTCAATCCCTAGGGTGATCTACGCAGCACTTTAAAAGATACTTTCATAATTATTGTTTTCCCAAAATAGTTTTACACTCAAGGGCTATTTCTGAAACACTATCATTAAATCAGCATATTCAATAAATCCTACATTCATAAAATATAAATACATTAAGGTAAGAATACTCAATACATGAGACAGCTTTCACTTTTAGAAAGGAAACTTTAAACCATAATTTGGAGAAAGGAAGTTTTCATACCTTAATCAGTCTTGCTGGGATAAATTTAAAGAGAACAATGCCTGAAGACAAAGATATACCAAGTGTATCTTGAAGACAAAGATATTGTGAAGACAAAGATACACCAAGAACCTGAGAAATGCTTTGTTTATTACAAACTTGTCCAACAAACATCACTGCTCTTTCAAATGATTGTAAAACAGCTATTTCTTTAACTGCCTGATAAGATCTTCTCCAATAACCTAGGGTCAATTATCTTCTTCCTTTTCTAACAAGTGTTGCACAAAATATTTTTAATAGCATACTGTGTATCTCTTCTTGATCTCCCCAGACAAATACATGGCAGAGAAAGAGGGAAAACCACAGTATCCAAATACAGTACATGATTCATACACCTAGCCCCTAAAATAATATGCTGTGCCATTTTACATAGCTGTATGATTAGACTATTTTTAGGCCCTGCTTAATGCTTTACATTTGTTATACACCCAAGATGAGGGGTCATATTTATTTTGGTTTCATTTAAAGGTGGTGAAACAAGGACTAGAGGTATAACTCAGTATAAGAATGCCTTTGTATGCCAGGCATGGTGGTGCATGCCTGTAATCCCAACACTTGGGAGGCTGAGGCAGGAGGATCACTGACAGTTCAAGACCAGCCTGGGCTACAAAGTCAGCTCAAGACCAGCCTGAACTGCATAGTGAGACCCTGTCTCCAAAATGACTAAATAAATAAAAATGCATGGCTAGCATGCACAGGGCTCTCTGGGTTTGACACCAGCACCACAAAAATGAAAAATAAAAAAGATGAAAGTCTAAAAATTTTTAAAATTTTTATATAAAGATATATAAATTACACATTTATATTTTCATATATTTTATACATATATATCCTCTGCCACACTTTCTCAAAAAATGGGCTACAAGGCCACAGGAAAACAACTTTTCTCCTCATCTTCCAGTGAGCAACTCTTTCTAATTCCTCAACTACAAGCTGAAATACTGAGCCCCAATGCCAGTTCCATTCTGCCAGGCTGGATGCTTTTCCAAAAGCCCCTAAAAAACCAATCTCTTTTCTAAGTTAGTACTGCCACGCTACAAACAGAAGTTTTATCTTCAAGACTAATGAAGGTTAAGGCTATCCCATGACTGGCATGAGTCCAAAATCAGCAAGTCCCAATGATCCCCTAATGTGCTACAAGGTATTTAAGAGAACCAGCTCTTTCCCCACACTGCCCTGGAGCACTATGATCCCAGTTCCCACACCTCTTGCACATCTGCTGCACATCTGGGACCCTTGATAAAAATGTATATTCTCTTGTGCATTTTACTGAATGTGATTCTTGCCTCAGTAATATGTAAAAAGTGAGAACCATAGCTCTGGATTACATTTGCTTCTTGCAACCCCAAAATGAGGACCAAGAATACTGCATCTTAAGTCAGAATCAAAACCAAGCTCCAGGTTGGTAAAATGCTCAGCAGTATAGTGCAGGTACTTGCACAGGCACTTGTCACTCAGTCCTGGGTTCAGATCCCAGGCCTCACCAAAAAAACAACCTGGCATCATGATGCGTGCCTGCAACCCTAGCACTCAAGAGGCTGAGCCAGTAGGACTGCTGCAAGTTCAAGGACTGTACGGCTTTGGACGCTGCAACAATTTCACTGTGCCTGTTTCTTCATCTGGAAATTAAAGGATTAAAAAAGAAAATTATTTCACAGAGTAATACTGAGATTTAAGTGAGATGTTTATAAAATATTTGGCAGTGTCTAATAAATAAATGAGCTATGTAAGAGTAGGATGTGGATTAGTACTACAGCCAGTATGCCCAAACTCCTGGGTTCAATTCCCAGAACTGCAAAAACAAAAGACAAAAAAAAACACGTGGTGGTACACGCCTGTAATCCCAGCATTCAGAGGCTGAGGCAGGAGAACTGTTACAAGTGTGAGACCAGCCTGGGCTTCAAAGTGAGCTCAAGGCCAGCCTGAACTGCATAGCAAGACTGTCTCAAAAAAGACCAAAACAACAAACAAACAAACCCATTCAATCTAGCCTGATCATAACACACATCTTCAATCCCAGAACTTAGGAGCCACAGGTAAAGAGAATCACGAGCTCAAAGCAATCCCGTACTAACTACTCAGAGAAAGAGGTAGAGAGAACACAGGACCTCCAGCCTTCCAGTAAAGTGCTCTCCCACTAGCTACATCCCCAGCCCATGTTCCCAACATTTTTAACCTATCTTTTATTTAGTACTTCTCTGTCCTATGAGACATACCCCTCACCTTATCCAAAACTTACGAAAATTTTCTTAGACACACACATGCCTAGCCTCATCCCTAATTATTCTGATGCAATTAGTCTGGGATAGCAACCAATTCGGGAACCACACTCTTCCAGGGATATGTATGACAGAACATAACTACAACAAGAGGTACAAGAACTCTTTAAGAAAAACTAAGTATCATCAAGTTTCAAATGACATCTAGTCTCTAGACAATTAGTCTAGTCTCTTAGATAAGTAATGTAATGACATCTGAACAAAGATTTGTAATCTCAAACAAAAGGTGGTACCCTTCAATACCCAAAGCTCCCAATAAAGACAGATTTAGTCATCAATGGATTCTTTCAGAGTTAAGGCAAAGTATACCCTTGGCAAGTTCATCAGCAACAAACTGCCTTCCCACTAGAAGTGCCCCATGGATAGCAGAGGAAGAGCAAATGTAAAGAATAAGCAATACCTTGTTCATTTCTTCTACAGGTCTCATTACCTGAAAGATGGCTTCTCATAATTTATCACTCAGAGAAAGAAATGAAGAAAACATAATTCTGACACCAAATCAAACATAAATACAGGCCCAGGGATATAGCTCAGTGGTACAGTGCCTGCCTCTTAAGCATGAGGTCATGAGTTTGATTCCAGGTACCAAAAAAAAAAAAAAAAAACCAAAGAAAACATAAATATAGACAAGTATGATGGCGCACGCCTGTAATCCCAGCACTGGGGAGGCTGAGGCAGAAGGATCCTTGCAAGTTCGAGACCAGCCTGGGCTACAAAGTGAGCTCAAGGCCAGCCTGAACTGCATAGCAAGACTCTGTCTCCAAAAAAAAAAAAACCTACAACATGAATACGTCTAGTGAATTTCTTAAAAGAAGTTTTAAGGGCCAGGGATATAGCTCAGTGGTACAGCATCTGCCTAGCAAGGACAAGGTCCTGAGTTCGATTCTCCACGCCCACAAAAAAAAAAAAAAAAAGATAAAATGAGCCTGGGGAATCTACACTCTTTTAACTCTCCATTCCAATTTCATGCTCAATAGCTGCACAGTAGCTAACAATTTCCATCTCAAGTATGATGATAGCCTAGAACACAAAGATATTGCTCATGTTTGGTCTTAGAGCAATGAAGAAACAGAAAAACCAATTCAGTAAAGCACAGTAGTTAAGAGTGGAAGGAAGGTAAAATTTCTGAGGTTACGCTTTTATTTCACTACGTTAACCATCTGACTAGACAGTGGGCCCCAGTGTTCTCCTCTGTAAAATGGAGCACTCTCACCCACCTCAGAGCTCTGAGAGCTGATGAGTTACTATAGCTCCTACAAGAGCGGTGGGTCCTATGCAAACTCTCAAAATACAACATTCTGAATCCTCATGAACAGCTATGTGGTTGTGATTCTTACTTCCTCAATCTCTGGAACTTACACTCGTCTCCAATGATGTAGTACAAAACCATGAAGGAACTAATGTTTTGCACTGCTTAAAAATCAGGTGCTCCTCAAACAATACAAATACCAGACAACTCCAGAAATGGAATAGGTTGAGAATCTGTTTTATAAATTTCTTGCAAGGGCAAAGACAAAAGCACTAAAAACTTCCAAACTTTCCACAGCAAAAAACGAGTGTTACATATAATCATCCAAATCTCGGATGACAATGAAAATCAAGTGAGTGGCTGTGCTAGGGTAAGGCCTATCCAACACAGACCTCACACACATCCTGCCACTTTCCCTCACTCTCAAGATCTGCACTTAAGCAAGTCGATTTCCTCAAACAGGAATTTGGCAACCACCACAAAGTCCGCCGATATGCAAAACGCTGCTACACGATAAAGCTCGTATTTCAATATCAGGACAACTGATACTTTCCACAGTAGCAGTGGCTGCGAGACGGTAGGCCTGAACCGAAGACCTATAAAAGGCAGAAAATACACAATGCAGAAAATACAATCTGGTAATAAAATGGGAAATTGATTCTGTGGGAAGGGCGAGTGCAACTCCCAAGGTAAAATTCAGGAAGATGTCGTTTTCTCTCAAAAGAAAAAGCCTTAGTGTCCAGAATATTACAACCCTGAATCGTGACTACCTGCAAATAGATGGAGGGAAATCGGAAGACATCTGGGTGTGAGATGACCTGAATTCTCATGGGAAGAAAGCAGCCGAAGATTAGAGGAGCACGGTTCATGGAGCCCAGTTTCAGGCCTCGAGCAACTCAGAGGACGGCTAACCATTTTCCAGTAAGCCGGAAATCGCCAGATGAAAAGGATTTAACATCTTGGAAAGCGGCTCTCTGGGAACCCACGGAGCGCAGACAGTGGCGATTCAAAGGGTTCGGGGGGAGGGGATAGAAGGGGATAGAAATGAATCAAAAGAAGCCTTCTCGAGGATAAAATCATGTGACTCTTCGGGGAAAGAAAGCCCAAGGAGCTAAGGCGAGGGAGGAAGGGTCCGGGCCCCGCAAACAGAGAGAAGCGCAGACCGATGGCCGCGAGGGCCGGGCGGGGGCTGAACTCCTTCCAGCCGGGCGTGAGGCCTCGCACCCCGGCGCGACGCCGAGCCGGGTCCCGTCCGCGCGCGGGAAAAAAGGCGGCGCGGCCGGAAGGGGGCAGGGCGAGCCGCTGGGCGCCCGGCGGGAGACTTACGCGGCCGCTTTTTGCGGAGGTTTTCGACGCGCTGGCGGGAGACGGAGGCAGGACCGCTGTAGGAGCCGGGCCGGTCCCGCCTCGCGCCTTCCGCTGAGGCCCCAACCGGGGGCGCCGACGCGCTGCTCGCTCGGCGCCGCAGTGGCTCCCGCCGCCGCCCTTCTTCGGCGCCTCCGAGCTCCGGCTCCCCGGCTGATGGGGCTGATGTGGCGGCGGTTCTGCCGTGGCGCTCCATGGGCGCGCCGAACCGGCCCGTTCCCATGCACAGCAGCCACTGCTGCCGCCCTAGCCGACCCCCCAGCGCTGAACTCCTCTCCTCCTCCTCCGCGGCAGTTCAGCCGGAGCAGAGGCGCTCCCTCGGCCGGCCGCCTCTTCCGTTGCGCCAAGGCGCAACAAGCCAATCCGAGTAGCCTGAGGGCGGACCGAAGGCCTCTCGTCCAATCGGGTTCCTAACTTGAGGTAGATTGAACCCAGCTATGCCCAATAAGAGGTCCCCCTCGGGACGGGGCGGGGCGGAGGGTGGTGGAGAAGGGCAGGCTCCGGGCTCCGCTGAGGAGAAGGCGGTGTCGCCCTGGGGAGAGTGATGGCGGCGCCACCCAATGGAAGTGTGGGTGGAGGGGTCCGCCTCCCCTCCTTCCTCCCTACCCACCCCCACGCGTGGGGGGGTTAGCTCCCCGGGTCCCCGAAAGCTCCCCGTACGGCTGTGCGTCGCGCCCCACTCCTTTGTGCCGTCCTCTCCGGGCTCGCGCCCTCCTCCAAACCAGCAGAGTCCTGGTGGCGGGTGGTCGCCCGTCGTAGGCAGACGGGAAAGCTTGAACCCGCTGACTTTTCCCTGGAACAGGTTTCGTCGTCCCTATATTGTACTGACACCCCCTCCCCCAACGTGCTGGGCTGAGCCCCCTCCATTTCGCCTGCGCTGGAGACTTGTTCCCGGTACCGGAAGGAATGAAAGGCCCGGGGTTGGTCTCCATGGCAACTGGAGGAAGGAGGTGGGTTTATAAATCCTTCGCCTGTGGTGAAGGAGTGGGTGTGGGAGCCGGGCAGTTGGAATGGCATTTTGAAGAAGACCCAGACCCTCTTTCTGTGTTGTGTATTAAGGAGAGGTAGGAGTTAGAGCCTGCACTGGGTTTTTTGGTTGGTTGGTGTTTTGTTTAATCATCTGTCTCTTGGGGAGAGAAAATGGTCGCCCACAGCCCTGAGACCCTGACATCTCCAAAAAGATGCCGCCAAGCATCCCTTCTACCAAAGGCTGCCCGAGCTGGCAGTGATAGCACACAGCTCTGTACTCCTAAAGCACTCCCTCAGCCCTTCGAGTTGTGGTCGCCTGGGAGTTTATCCAGCTTACTAATTATTTCATAGTACTGTCCTAGGAGACTATCATGTCCCTTAAGCAATAGCCCTTTCTTCACCTCTGCCATCATGACTGGTATAGTACCAGGCTGAACTAGAAGGTTGAGCTTCTGTTGTGCTTGTTTGAATAGAATTCTCAAACTCACTGGAAACTAGCGCCCCGCACTGTAGGAATAACTGAAAACCCTATTTCCTACCTTGAAATTACAGGCCCAGCAAGAACATATGGATCCTAGGAGAACACCTATAGCTACTCTTCTAATTCCCCAACATTGCTTACCTGTTGGCCTCTGGCCCCCCAAAATGTGATCCTCCTTGACTTGAAGTTACTTGGGTTTAAGTCCGTGAGCTCTAATAGCTCATCCTAGGGAGCCTTCATCATCTTACAGCTGCCAAGGTGCAAGCCAACAGTGCCAGGAATTTGAGTAGTATTTTTACAGTTTTCCAAAGCACCTTTCATCTCAATCCCCAAAGCAAGATTTGGATGATAAAAACAATTTATCCAAAAAACATGCATCTTTTTAAAAAGATAGGCATGGTGGCACACCACCTGTAATCCCAGAATTTGGGAGGCTGAGGCAGGAGGATTATAGCAAGTTTGAGGCCAGCCTGGGCTACATAGTTGTAGTTCCCCAATCAATATTGGGGCTGATCTCCGATGAAAGAAGACTTGTGATACAAGGAGAGGGCTGATAACCACCCTGTTTATTTTAGAAGTGTTTTGTCTTATATGCTTAATGAGAACAAAGGCTTTCCTTGAGGAGTCCTAAAGATAGTTTATGAAAAGCACTTGTTTTATTTGATAGCATTGGGAACAGCACAGAAAATGCACCCACGGTGCTGCATTTTTAAGGCTGTGGCCTCCCTCCAAGTCCTGCCATGCTCCATCTTCAGAGTCCTTAGTTGACCCTTCAGGACAGGCCACATCTACAGCTTACAGGCAAGGTGCTTTATATACATATTTTTAGTGCTGACTCGCACAATAGTGAGTTAAGGCCAGCGTGCACTGTAAAGCAAGACCCTGTCTCAAAAAAAACCCAAAATGACAGTGAGAGGGGATGTATCTTAATGATAGAGTGCTTGCCTAGCATACAGCAACCCCTGAATTAGATGGGGACGGGGAGGACTGGACTGCTGAAAAGTTCAGCTACTCTGTACCTTATAATCTAAAGAAAGCACAGACTTAGTAAGATTCCAGTAAGTTATTGAAAGGTTTTTCTCATATATGAATTTTACCCTCTGTAGTGTGTGACACCTTTACTGACAGTCTGTGGCCATCATTAAAGTTTACTTAAAATAATAGGTGACTCCTTTACTAATGGCAAGTAGGCAGGATGTTTACAATCCCAACTGAGAAATATAAATTGAGTGAAAGGAACCAGACACAGCAGAATGCATACTATATGATTCTGTTTAGATTAAGTTCAGGGGCTGGGGATGCAGCTCAGTGATACAGTGCATAGCTAGTATGCTTGAAATTTGGCTCCACTCCCCATTACCATAATAAATTAAGTCTAGCATTACTAGAAAATGTGACAGGTGAGGGTGATGGTTATTTTTGGGAAAGAGGGTTAGAAGAGTGATTAAAGGATTCTAGGAGGCTGATGTTACTTTAATCTGGGTGATGGTTACGTGAGTGTGCTTTCTAATGTTTCGTCAAGATGTTCACTTATAATTTGAGCACTTTTCTACATGTGTATTATATTCAAATAAAACATTTGTTTTTAAAAAGAGAAATTGAAGATTTGCCTTAGAAAAAAGTAATGTAAACCAGCCCAAAATTAAGCTTATATTTTATTTTCAAAAAATGAAATGAGCCAGACCTGGAAGTATATGCACCTGTAATCCCACCATTCCGGAGGCTGAAGCAGGAGGATCAATGTGAGTTCAAAGCCATCCTGGGCTACAAAGTGAATTCCAGGCCAGCGTGCACTGCAAAGTAAGACTTTGTCTCAAAAAAAATTTCCTTTCTCTGTGGTTATTAAGATAGGTATTTATTTTTGAGAGAGAGAGAAGAAATTATTAAATTCTTTGTCTCTCTTCTCAGTCTCCTTGGGGAGAAGCCCACATGCAATGGGCTGGCGGAACACCCAACTGATATGGGTGACAAGTTGGCGCGAAGTTGCAGGTCACAAGTTGGGCCTCCAGGTTGTTTGAGGGTCCTCATACCATGCTAGCTGGCTTCTGCATTAGGTAATGAGACATGTGAAAGCAAGGCATGTATTGCAGTGTCTTCTGTGACCTGTTCTGTGAAGTCATTACGCATAAGAACGTGCAAGTCAGGAGGGAAGGGACCCTTGGAGGCATCTTGGAGCCCCGGTATGCTTGTCCCTCAGTGATTCTTCGTCTCTTTTTCTACTCCTTAAGATGCAGGGGAAGACCTCAGTTTCCACTGACTTTTCTTGCAGCTAAAGTAGAGCACCAGTGGGGCATAAAAATTAAAATGTCATCACTAGTTTCCAGGCCACAGAGATTTATAGGCTATGTTCTTTCTCCATTCCCTGGGCTGCGTCAATGCCGAGGTCATGGGAGTGTGCGGTAGACCTCTTCAAGCCAGTGGCCTTTTTTCCAGAGTGTAATGGTGTGAAGAACTTGGGAGAACACTTACATATTTTCTGTCTCTCTCAAAGGATGAAGGTATGAAGAACATGACATTCTTTTTTTTTTTTTTTTAAGAATAAAAGAAGGAAAACATATTAACAAACCAACATCCATTTACAAAACAGCATAAGAACAATAGAACATGACATTCTTAAACCTCTAGACTGCCAAGGATATAGCTCAGCAGCACAGCACCTTGCTTGGCAAGTGCAAAGTTCTAAGTTCAATTTCCAGTACCAAAACAAACAAACAGAAACCCGTAGACATTTGTCCCAGGCCTGGCCCTTGGCCAAGAATCCCCTACTGAATAGGGGTAGAGATGTGTATACGTGTGTTACTTGTGCATACACACACACAGAGTGGCTTATGTAGCATTCTGCTGGCCTCATCACAACTCACAGCAAGGTGAAAGCACTGACTGCTTTTCCAAATAAGTCTCAACTAGTCTCAGGAAAATAAAGAAAATTCAAGATGAAATACAACGAGTTTGGACCAGAGATACAGCTCAGTGGCACAGCACCTGCCTGGCAAGCACAAGGTCCTGAGTTCAATTCCTAGTACCAAAAAAAAAAAGAGTTTGTGTGTCAGCTTTCTGTTGCTGTCATAAAATACCTAGATAATCAATGTGTTAGTCAGTGCTTGCCAGAGAGAGCAATTTAATTCAAGATATACAAACATACATGAATCTACAAGACTGGCTGACAGTGCCTGCCCACAAAGGCAAGTGTGCAAGAGGGCCAGGGGCCATCTGTGCGCTGGAGATCAGAAGGACCCAGTCGAAGGCCTGGAGCTCACTCTGGTGCCCTGGGCAAGTGCTGGAGGCCAGGAGACAATGTCCAAGGTGAAGGTGAAGGTGAAGATCGGTGCACCCCTGAAGAGACAGAAGCTAGCCTTCCTTGTTCGTTTCCCTTTTATTCCACTCTGGCAACAAGCCTCTTGGTTGGTGCCACGTACACTCAGGGTGGGTCTTCTGTGCTCAGTTCATCCCTTCACCACACCCAGAACTGTCTGACCCAGTGTAGCGGGGCGTTTCTCACTAAAGTTGATACAGTCAGTTAACAATCACAATCAACTTTTTTTTTTCTTTTTTGGTATCAGGAATCCGAACTCACAACCTTATGCTTGCCAGGTAGGCGCTGTGCTGCTGAGCTATCTCCCCAGCCCATAGTCAACTTTTAAAGAGGAGAAATTTATTATTGTTCACAGATTGAGAAGTTTCAGCCTGTGATTGGTTGGCTCTGTGCTTTTAGACCTATGGTGAGGCAGAACATGGCAGGGCATTAGTGGTGGGGTGAAGCTGCTCAAGACTTGTGCAACCAGGAAGCAAAGAGAAAGAGAGGGCATGACCTACCAGGCCCTCCTAAAGTTTCCACCTAGTGCAGTCACTAGGTGAAGACTGAGCCTTCAACACGTGAGCTTTTAGGGGAGTTTAATATCCAAACCATAGCATCTTGGAACCATTTAGAATTCCTTAGATATGGAAGATCCTGTCCCTCCCCAAGTATTGAAAGGGTTGAAAGATTTGCCTTAGTTCTCACACACAAGACCTATCTCATATTTGACTAAACTATCCCTGATTAGGATACTGTTAACTTCTAAATAACCACGAGGGCCATGCTTTGCTAGTTGTTACTCAGAGAAGCAGTCTGTGCTAAAACAAGTTTGAGAGCTAGGCATAGGGGTGCATACCTGTAGTCCCAGCACTTGGGAGGCTGGGGCAGGGGAATCACCATGAGTGCAAGGCCAGCCTGAACTACATAGCAAGATCCTGTCTCAAAAAAACAAAACAATAAAATAAGTTTGAGAAATAAATACAGGTTAAGTGCACCTTCTTGTGTGTGTGTGTGTGTGTGTGTGTGTGTGTGTGTGTTTTGCTTTTGGTTGTTTTTTGAGATAAAAGTTCAAGGCCAGCCTGAACTACATAGTAAGACCCTGTCTAAAAAAAAACCAAAAAAATTTTTTAAAAATTAAGAAGCACTTGCCTGTTAAACTAAAGACAATAAAAACCTGTTCCATTTTGGAAGTTTGATGGTTGGTATTATTTTCACTTCCAAATAAATCTTTTTTTTTTTTAAATATTTTTGAGACAGGGTCTCACTGTGCAGTTCAGGCCGTCTTTGAGCTCGCTTTGTAGCCTCGGCTGGTCTCAAACTCTCAACAGTCCTCCTGCCTCAGCCTCCCAAGTGCTGGGATTACAGGCATGCGCCACTACACCTGGCCCAAATAAATCTTTTTGTAGAAACATCTATCTTCTAAAAACAAGAAGTTAAGCTAGGGGACGAGCACAGTAGTAAAGTACTTGCCTAGCACACTTGAAAAAATCACCAGCACTACAAAAAGAAAAAGCATGAAAAAAATCAACATTAATGAAAACAAGTTTGTCTTCATTTCCCTTATACAGCTCCACTTTCCTTACTTTTTTTTTTTTTTTTTTTAATATACAGGGTCTCACTATGCAGTTCAGGTTGGCCTTGAACTCACTTTGTAGCCCAGGCTGGTCTCAAACTTGCAGTGATCCTTCTGCCTCAGCCTCACGAGTGCTGGGATTACAAGTGTGTGCCACCATGCCCAGCTTCCTTACTTAATAGTGGTGCCCTTTTTGTTTTTGTACCTTCATTTTTTTCCTCTTATTTACTTAACTTTTTTATTTTTGTCTATTGAGACAGGGTCTTGCTGTGTAGTTCAGGCTGGCCTTGAACTCACTGTGTAGCCCTGGCTGCATTTGAACTCATGACAATCTGGAACTTGAGATCCTCCTACCTCAGCCTCCCAAGTGCTGGGATTACAGGTGTACACCACCATACCTGGCTCTCTTATTTACTTGAATCCAGTACTATACTATTCAAGAGAAGTACAATGCAAACCACATGTGTAATTTAAAAATTTCTGTAGCCACACTTAAAAAACAAGTTAATTTTAATATTTTTTATTTAATCCATTATATCCAAAATATTTCCACATGCAGCACTAGTCACATTAAAGTGTTCAGTACTTATGTGTATCCAGTAGGCTATCAAAGAGCAAAAGCTCTGATCAGTATTTTATTTTCATTGCTTTTCTCAGTCCCCCTCCTCCCCAAGCTCCCAAGCTCATTTTACTAAAGATTTTTCTGTTTATAATCCCACCTCTGTTGAAAAGGTTTTATTAGTTCTTTGCCTTCAGAGTTCAAAAAGGTTTGCATCTAAGGAACTCCACCATTTAGCATCTCCACACTTTTTTTCATTACTTCCTATATGCTTGCCTGCCATGTTCTAACAAAGCAAATCTCTCACCTCTGCACATAGGCTTTACCCTTATCCAGCTATAACCTTTGGATCATCCATCTTTGCATGAAATTGCTTCCCAGCACACTTCCGCTTATTAAAACCCAACTGAACCTTGTGTAGTGGTGCATACATGCTTGTAGTCCCAGCACTTGGGAGGCTGAGGCAGGAGGATCTCAAGTTCCAGAGCAGCCTGGGCTACATAGCAAGTGCAAAGCCAGCCTCAGCCTGGACTACATAGTGAGGTCCTGTCTCAAAAAAAATTCAAATATCCACATCATAGCAAAATGATACCTCTTCCTTAAAGACATTGATTACCACCACTACCTCTGAACCTTCTTATCTTTTATAATATGTCAGTTAGTGGCATTTATCACATACTTCTTAAAAGTCTTAAAAATCTTAGTGTATCTTATTATAGTACTAACTAGATTATGAGAACTATTGGAATAAGAGTTTGCATCTTCACACCTCATTGGACCTTTCCAATGTGTATTTCCAGAGTAAATACACACGTGCACAACACACACACACACACACACACACACACACACACACACAATGTAGTAACCAGTCATTACAATGACATTTCTTGATCACTTATTGTGTTTTGTGTGTGTGTGTGTGTGTGTGCCAGAAATCAAACTTGGGACCTTGCATTTACCAGGCAAGCACTGTACCACTGAGCTATAGCCCCAGCAACAATAGTTTTTTAGAATCCCTTAAAATACCAACATCTTCATAGCAGAAATTGTTTGTTTGTTTGTTTTTTGAGACAAGGTCTCACTATGTAGTGCAAGCTGGCCTTGAACTCAGTTTGTAGCCCAGGCTGGCATCCAATTTGCAGTGATCCTCCTGCCTCAGCCCCCAAGTGCTGGGATTACAGGTGTGCGCCACCCCCACCCCTGCAATAATGTACAATCTTTGATACCTGCCCAACTCTCAACTATTCTCACTTCTCCAAAAATTCCTCCCCTCAACAGATCATAGATCAGGCTTCCATAACTATGTTTATACTTCATAACCCTAGCACCTTGCAATAGGGATAATCTCTCAAAGTGCAAGGCCAAATCCCTCTTGCAAAGAAGCAGAAGAGGCTAGTCTATAGGGAGACCCAAGTGTGAGCAGCTAGAGAGCACAACAGAGAAGAGGAGCGCTTTGCCAGCTCTCCCGGTCCCACCTGCTTCTGTCCTCCCTGGACCAAATTCATTCCTGTCTGGTTTCATGGGTTTAAGTTAAAATACATTACATTTCTTAAAATAAATTTCTTGGTGTGTAGGTCTGTGACAGGGTCCTACAGGGCCTGGTGTGTGTCTGGTTTCCCCCAAATCTCCGTCTTTGCCCCCAGGTGCGTCCTCATTCTTTCAAAACCTGCTTCCCACTGAATCTGCAGACAGATCAGCGATCAGAACGTCCTGCCCTACCTATGGAAACTCAGGCTGATCTTGAATCTCAGGAACCTCAGCCCCTGTTTGAGAGTGCTCTTCCTTCTTCAAAAGTTCTTCCGTTCTCCAACAAGGACAGTCTAGAACACGCAATGTTGGCAGCTTCTCTCCTAAAGGGCAAGTCCCAGGAGGTGATGACGTTTGAGGATGTAGCTGTCTGCTTCATCCAGGAGTGGAAGTGATTGGAACCTGCTCAGAGGCACCTGTACAGGGGGATGTGACACTGGAGCACTATGGGAATGTGTTCTCTCTGGGTAGTGATCCAGGACTGAAAAGTGATCAAGAAATTTCAGAAGATACAGGATTACATGGATGCTACTGGGAAGATTCCAAAAGGATATTTCTCAGGGTCTTAAATTTGAAGAAGCCTATGAACAAAAAGTCAATCTAAAAAGGCAATTAGAGAACTTCTCTGGGAAAAGATTGAATAGGAAAATACAAGATTTTGGTCAAGCATCAGTTGAGGGAAAGCTCTCCCTCATGGGAGAGAGAAATGAGAAATATAATGAGTTTGGGAACACTTTCACTGCGAGTTCCAACCTTATTTCCCATCAGAGACTTCCTATGGGAAACAGACCCCATAAATGTGATGAATGTAGCAAGAGCTTTAATTGAACTTCAGACCTTATTCAACATCCGAGAACCCACACGGGGAAAAGCCCTATGAATGGAGTGAATGTGGGAAGGCCTTCAGCCAGGGCTCACATCTTATAAAGCATCAGAGGATCCACACTGGGAAGAAACCTTATGAATGTAATGATTGTGGGAAGACCTTCAATTGTAGCTCTGCTCTCATCCTACATTGGAGGATCCACACCAGGGAGAAACCTTATGAATGTAATGAGTGTGGGAAAACCTTTAACTGGAGTTCCACCCTTACTCACCACCAAAGAATCCACACTGGTGAGAAACTCTACACTTGTAATGAGTGTGGAAAGGCCTTCAGTAAGAGTTCTACCCTTTTTCATCATCAGAGAATCCACATTGGAGAAAAGCCCTATGAATGTAATGATTGTGAGAAGGCCTTCAGCCAGAGCTCACATCTCTATCAGCATCAGGAATCCACACTGGAGAGAAGCCTACGAATGTATGGAATGTGGAGGAAAGTTTACCTGTAGTTCAGGCTTTATTCAGCATCAAACAATCCACCCAGGGGAGAATCGCTATGAATGTAGTGAGTGTGGAAAAGCCTTCAGGTATAGCTCGGCTCTTGTTTGCCATCAGAGGATTCACACTGGAGTGAAGACTTTGCGTGTAATGGGTATGAACAAGAATTCTCTCAGAGTTACTGCTGAATTAAATGTCAGAGAGTCTACATGAAAGAGGCACATAACCCTTTTCCTCACTTCCTGAGTCTAAAGAGCCTTTGTCTTATTTTATAACTATGAACAACGTAGGCTGCATCTCTTCCACATTAAACATTTCCCTTTAGAGAATGGGGCAGATTGGGTGTATCATCATGGCACAGTGATCAGAAACCTAGTGGATTTCTCAGAAAACAGCCTTCAAAACTTGAGAGGCAAGTCACAGATTAAGTGCTGGGAACAGAAGGAAGATTGAGGACCAGTCACCCTTTTTTGGAAGGGAGTTTGCACCAAACCATTTTTCTCACACCAGAAGAGCCTTTCTTTCCAACATGGGGATGGAAGATTAGTAGGAATAAAGTTCCAAAGAGTCCACTAGTTGGAGTCAATGTAGTGAGCACAAAAGGCAGTGGAAAGAATGTTCTGGGTCCTGTTTGCTAAGAAGGGGAATAGAGGGTGTATTTTGAACCACTGTCCCCAATCCAGCTTTAAGATTTGACAAGGAATATGCTGTTGTGTTTTATGATTTCATTATTTAATGAAGGAAACTTGGTGTTGAGGGACTTGTTATTTATTGAAGAGGGGGAAGTGATCCCAAAAATGATTTCTGTGATGACTGTATACTGTAGGGCTTTTGGAGCAATGCACCATGTTTCCAAGAGCAGTCTGGCAGTACCGTAGGCGGTCCCTCCTGTGCTGCCTGTACTGGCTGGGAAATCCAACTGAGCAGTGAATAACTTGAGGGTGCAGATCAGAAGCATTTAGCACTAGCCTCTTGTTCCTGCCCTTTTCCTCTTCCTCTTCCCACTCCTGTGATGACAAGTGATTTACTCCAACTTTTAGATACTAAGGATGTTTTCAAGGAGCTTATTCAGTCAGCCTCTCCTGCCCTCTGTTACCTCTGACATCTGGCTCCAGCAGCTGGACCTCTCCTAACCCCACTTCTGACTTCAACAGGCAAGGATTAGTCCAAATAGCAGAGCCCAGAGAAGGAAGGCTGTGGCCTGAACCTGGTGACAGGGCTCCTTGCAGGGCTAGAATGCCTATCCTTGAATTTTTCCAACCTGAGGAGTAACCTTCCATTCTTTTCCCAACCTGCTCATCCTGCAGCATAAATGAAGTGCACTGTTTGGTTTTTGTTTTGTTTTGTTTTGTTGTCTTTTTTGAGACAGAGTCTCTTTATGCAGTTCAGGCTGGCCTTGAGCTCACTTTGTAGCCCAGGCTGGTCTGGAACTTGCAACAATCCTCCTGCCTCAGCCTCCTGAGTGCTAGGATTACAGGTGTACACCACCAGGACTAGCAAAGTGCACTATTAAACGGAATAGTTTTTCAGAAGAGGAAAAAAAATAAATTTCTTAAGTCCCTTGCCTTTAAAAAAAAAAACAACTTTTCCCTTTACTGTATAAGTTAGGAGCCTCAGATATTTTGTTAGAGTGATAAAAAGCTAACTAATACAATCTACTTACAGACTGTGTTAGGTACACTTTTAGATAACTATGAGAAAGTGTTGATTAATCAATTCATGATGATGTCAGCTGGTGGGGCTCCACTGGCCACAAGTCTTGAGTACCACTGTGTAGGACTAGCTCTGTTTTTGATGTTTTCCTTTTCATCAGTAATTTGGTGATTCATCCTGCACATGGTGAAAAAATCCAGAACAAAGGGTCCTCATCCAACTGAAGCAGTGACTCAAATTTTTTGCATTGTTATATGAGCTAAAGTCAATTCAAGGGCTGGAGATTTAGCTTAGCGGCACAGCTCCTGCCTGGCAAGCGCAAGGTCATGAGTTCAATTCCCGGTACTGGAAAAAAAAAAATCCAAAAATAAATAAATAAATAAAGTCAGTTCAACAAAGACCTACTAAACTTGGTAACAATACCATGAGGGAGGCCACATAGGAGGCTACTGGTCTTGTGCCCTCCTGCTATGAACAGGACCTCAGAAAGAGCCTCCAGCCCCCAAACAAGGATAAGATTAGGTCAGGGCCATAAAACATCAGAAAAAGACAGCAAAAGGCATGAAATAATGATGCCCATCAAAAAAAAAAAAAAAATCCCAGGCTAGTTTGTTGGGTATGGTGGTGATATCTAAAATCTGTGCTACTTGGGAAGCTGACAGGAGTATCACAAATTCAAAGTCAGTCTAGGCAATTTAGCCTCTGTTCCTGTTGTAAAATAAAAAACTGGTTGA
>NW_004955415.1:14689615-14710818 GCF_000276665.1 Chinchilla lanigera | reverse complement strand
AGGAGAGTACATTTTTAATCAATGCTCATTGTCTTTACTCAAGGCTCCTTAAACATACAGGATATCAGGCCCTACCTCAGATTCAGTCACAATCTGCATTTTAACAAGATCTCCAGAAGTTCTTGTATCTGGCAGTACAAGACTGTACAGTTTGGAATCTTAGTTTTTACATGTACTTATGTACCTGTGTAATTAAAACAACTTGTTTCAAAGAGAGTGG
The DNA here is from genome assembly GCF_000276665.1 of Chinchilla lanigera. Lineage (NCBI taxonomy): Eukaryota > Metazoa > Chordata > Mammalia > Rodentia > Chinchillidae > Chinchilla > Chinchilla lanigera. The sequence continues at coordinate 14,710,598 of NW_004955415.1, read as the reverse complement.
ATTATGGGGCTGGGGATTTAGCTCAGTGGCAAAAGCACCTGCCTGGCAAGCGCAAGGTCGTGAGTTCGGTTCCCGGTACCGGAGAAAAAACAAAACAAAACAAAACAAAAAAGAGAGTAGATTATAAGGAAAAATTTAGGCTGTGAAGATTGACTTGACCTGGGGTGGGTAGTAAGGAAAGAAACCACTGAGCCACCTGGAAGGTGACAGCCTGCCACACCCCTGGGAGTGTCACAGGAAAGGGGGAGAGGTCCCACACAGCACCACAGGTGGAAAGTTCTGTTTCTGTTCACCGCAGCAGCCTCCCTAAAAGCAGGCACCTGGCCAGTGTAGACGTCATAACTGTGGGTTGAACAAAGAGCTAAAGGATCCCTGATTTTAGAAGCAGTAATAGCAGAATTACTGCACACAAAGTGTCCATGGGCTTATAATTCTAAGGACATCATTGTGACAGCAAGTAGGAAAAAATAGAGTAACTCTTGCAGAAATTATCCATTTCTCTCTTCCCTGGTTCCTTGGGATAGGCCTCCTTCAAGAAGCCAATTTCCAGCTGTATATGATAATGAAAGGACTTTTCTTTCTTTTTTCTTGTGTTAAATACAAGTGACTTGATTAAATAGAAGATTTGCTTCTGATTGCTAGATCAGTGATTCAGATGGTGTGGCAATGACACCTGGCTTGGGGGAAGAGAGGATGGAGGTGGAGGAAGCAGGTGCAGTCTGCGGTGGACCAAGGACACCCAAAGGCTGATGGCTGAGCATAGGAAGAGAAAGGATTTGACATCGTCTGGTCCAACCAGGAGAGGGGTGAGGGATACAAGACTGGCTGTGGATGTGGGACAAGAATCCAGAGCTTCCCACCCATGTTATTCTGCCCGCGTCCGCCTCTTACCACTCCCTCCTTCCGCTGTCTCTGAGTGCCCCTCTAGTGTGTGCCCTCTAGTGATGTCGCTGAGAAAGGAAACTCGAGATCATCAGTGTAGGTCTTTCTCTTCCCCAGCACTAGAGATTAAATCTAGGACCTGCACACACTGTTCTACATCCCCAGTCTTTTTTTTTTTTTTTAAACTACTTTCCTATTTTGAGAAAAGATCTCACTAAGTCACTTAGTTGCCCAAGCTGGGATCAAACTTATAAGTCCTTCTGACTCAGCTTCCCAGAATATTGGGATTACAGGTGTGTGCCACCATACCCAGCTCTATTTATGTGCTTTGAGGGGTGGGTAGAAGTCTGGGATTTGTGGGATCTCTCATATCAAAAGAAAATCATGAGCCCATTTTCCAGGTAAAAGGCATGGGCCCAATTGACAGGCTTGTTGTGTCTTAGGAATTTTGGAGTGAGTTTCCTGGAAGGAAAAAATGCATTGTAACCTTGTGTTCTGCATAGCCCAGTTAGCCCAACTCTGGGTAGCCATGCCAACAACCTGTGATCACAACACACCTGAGCCTTCCCTTCTCTCTCTTTTTCCACTGTACAGTTTCCCAGTCTTTGTCTTTGAGTCCCTGCCAAATGCAAGTGATGGTGGCCGACTGCTTCTTAAGCTCTGACTAAATGACTTTTCTGTTGTTCTCATCTGGATGGCTTCATTTATTTCCACATCTCCAACAGGGAGCTGGACACAAACTGAACACTCTTATGAAATCAACACACAGATCAGGAGGTAGACCAGCACTCCAGAGTCCCCTAGCCAGCTCTGTCCCTCCCAGAGCTACCCATTCTCAAGACTTCTAACACCAAAGATCAGTTTTGCTTATTTCTGTACTTTTCACATGAATAGAATCCTACTCTTGTGTGTACAGACCCCTGCTCAACATCGTCTGTGGGAGATTTATCCATGTTGTGTATAGCAATATTCTTACTCATATCCATTGCTGTATGCTATCATTCAACGGTGTGACTTTATGACAGCTCTACTAGGGATAGACATTTGGCTTGTTTCCAGTTTGGGCCATTGTGGGTAGTACAGTGGTTAGAAGCATTCTTACCCACATCTTGGACATACCGTATGCTCTTGTTTCTGCAGTAAGCATACCCTGGAATGGACTTGCTGGGTCATAGATTAGGCCTATGTGGTTTTAGTGGATATTGCCTGTTTTCTAACAGGGTCACATGAATTGTCATAGTTCATTTGAACTTCTGTAATAAAATACCTTAGACTGGGTAAGTTATAAACAACAGAAATTTATACCAAAAATTTCTTATACTGAAATAACAGTGCACTGCTGTGATCCCAGCTACTCCAAAGGCTGAGATAGAAAGGATCACAAGTTTGAGTCCAGCCTGGGCAACTTCATGAGACACTGTCCCCAAATTAAAAAGTTTGAGGATATAGCTCAGAGGTAAAGTGCATGCCTAGCATACATGAGGTCCTGGGATTGATCCCCAGTACCACAAAATAAAGAAAATAGAAACATAAATTTATACTGTTCTGGAGGCTAAGAAGTCCAAGATCAAAGGAGCATCTGGTTCTCTGCTTCAAAGATACGTAGTATGATCAAAATATGTATACTGTAAATGTTTTTTGTGGTTTTTTTGGTCTTTTTGAGACAGGGTCTCACTATGCAGTTCAGGCTGGCCTTGAGCTCACTTTGTAGCCCAGGCTGGTCTCAAACTCGCAACGATCCTCCTGCCTCAGCCTTCTGAGTGCTGAGATTACAGGCAAGCACACCATGTCTGGCAAATTTTTAAATTTTAAAAAACACATTATAGTAAAAGACACATTGTCGTTAACTCCCCTGAAAATACACCCTCCCCCTCAAATATACTTTCACAGCGATCTTGCCGCATTCTGAGGCAGTTCTGGAAGTCCTCTTCTGATTGTCTGTGGTGAGGGCTCCACCCCCATGATCTAATCACTCCCGAAGGCCCTACCTTCTAATACTGTCACCTTGGGATTAGGTTTCAACATAGGAATTCTGGGGGGATTCATACATTCACACTGCAACACCAACTTACCTTCCTCCAAAATTATACTTTGCAGCTGCCTCATATTTTCATCAGCATTTGACCTTATTCCCTCTAAATTGTGAGGCTACCTCCAAATTAATACTTACTATAATTGCTAATGGCGCATAATTGATCAAAATACCACTTGTCCTTTCTTCTTCCTGCCTGCCCGCCAACTCAAGGGCACTTGGTTAGACCACTCACCACTTTACTAGAGACAGCAGCTGGGGGGAGGGGTTCTTAGCACTGGATCTTTGCTTTATTATTCCATCACCAAGACCTACTTCAGTGTTTGGCACACAATCGGCACAAAATAAGTATTTGCTATATAATTATATGAAAGAATGATTTGAAAGCCTGCATCACACATTTTGAACACCCCCACCCACGTGAGGGCATCCGTAGTGTCTTCCTGGTCTTTGGCCTTGGACTGGTATTCTGGGCTTGTGGCCACTGCCTTACCTCATTTAGCCTCAGAGCTTTCAGCCTGGGCACATGCGATGATTATAACTCTAACGTTATGAAACCCCTGAGACTATATTAATTATAGAGTGTTATACTACCACAGCAGGTGGCAGATCTTACCATGTTAGGCAGGAATGAGTTTGTGTGAAAATTTCATTTTAAATGGGGTCCCTGGCTCCAAACTCTAGCTTAGCTGAGGTTCATGGACATAAAAAACATTCAGCTCTGGGAGCCAGGGGTCATTGTCCCCTCCAGTCCTTCCTCTCCCCAGTCTTGTAAACCAGCTGTAAACTGGGTCCATGATATCTCATAGGATAATTTTGAAGATTAAATGAGCTAATATATGTTAAGCACTTGGTACTTTGCCTGCCACATAGGTGAGGTATGGGGTAAGTTCTGCTCTTTATTATTATTGGAATTTGGGCGGGTTGATGTTGTTATTGTTGTTTGTTTTTGTGGTGTTTTGCTCTTTTGGCTTTTTGAAATGGTCTCCCTATGTAGTTTAGACTTGCCTCAAACTCACAATGTATCCCAAGCTGGCCTTGAACTCAAGGTGATTATCCTGCCTCAGCCTCCTGAGTGCTAGGTTTACAGGTGTGCACCACCATGCCCGGCTATTATTATTATTGTTGTTGGCAGCAGCAGTAGAGTGAGGAATGGATGGAGTGAGGAATGGATAGAGTGATGACTGGAGTGGACTTCACAGCATTCAAAGAGAAATAACAGGAAAGGGCGCACAGGTGAGCATGTGGCTGTCCTCTGCGGAGGGGTATCAATTCCAGCACACATGCTTTGGACCAAGAACCCAGCAGCTACATCAAGGCTAGTGGCAGAGGTCACAGCCACCAGCACACATTCGTGCAAAGTGTGGCACTGCAAGGCCTGGATGACTTTATTCCTAGGAGACAAGGAGGAAACATACTGCAGAGTGCAACCTCTCCCAGCACAGGAAATTCTGCCTGCTGGAAGAGCTGCCAGGGCCTCAGGAAGCCCCGATGCGATGGAGCACACCCATCACGGGTTGTCACCTCTCCGGGACAGGAGCAATAGCAAGCATCCCCAAGGAGCTGGGGAATGTAGGAACCCTTGCGGTCCCCTTTTCCTAAGGTGAGGTGCGGTGCTGGTTTGGATCTGAAATATCCCCCAAGCGCCTGTGTTGAAGGCTCAGACCCCAAGGCAGCACCAGTGCTCAGAGGCGGAGTCTTGGGAGACAACTGGATTGAGGACTGGAATGTCATCGATGGAGTGATCCATCGCTGGATTATAACTAAGTGGCATATGCAGAGAGGTGGCGGTGGAAGCAGGTTGTGGAACATTCAGAGTAGGGCCCAGGGCAGGTCACTGAGGGCGTATGGCCTTGAAGGGTAGATTCCATTCTCTCTCCCTTCCTCCCTCCCTTCTGCCTCACCACAGGCCTAAAAGCCATGGACTGAAACCACGAGCCACAATGCAGCTTTCCTCTTTCAAGGTGATTTTCTCAGGTGTTTTGTTGCAGCCACCAAACGCTAGTGCCAGCTTAAGGAGAGGGATGTCACTCGGAGGCCAAGAAACCAAGAGGCAGATGCCTTGTTGTTATTCACTGTGGCCCTGGGAGAGGACAGACAGCCTTAGGCACAAAATCCTCCCAATCAGTGTCTGCCCTTTGGCCTTCTGAACCCTTCACATTCTGACTTCTACTCAAAACCTATACAGAAAAAAGCCACAGCAGGCAAGAACATGACAGCCAGGATTACTGAAGCGAGGCGACGGGCACAGGACTGTTCTAGTCTACTTCTGTGTGTTTGAAAGCTGCCCGCATTAGATGTTTCTTAAAGGTATTAATGACTTGAGAGCTGGAGAGTAAAGGGTGTCTCCCCATCTTTGACTGAGAAGCTTCCGAAATCCAAGGGCAACCACCAAGGGCTAGGAGATGAGGGAATAGCATGTTTTGGCTTCAGTTGTTCCTAAGTAGAGGTCACTAGGTCACTGAAGTCCCTTAGGGCACTGCTGGGAAAAGCTGCCTGGAGCCTACCCCTGACATCAACAAGGGCTTTGGTTTGTCCCTTTCAGAGCCCAGAATAGAGACAGCTCCTGTGCCTGCACCCTGTCCAGCAAAGGCCACCTAAAATGAACCCACAAGGACACCCCTGCGGTGTCCCAATGCATCTGTTGTGTAAATGTAGCTAATCAACCCACACATGAAGATAGGGGGAACACCCTCACCCCTATTCTGCCCTGCTGCCCTAGCAGTCACACCTCCCTCCCAACAGCTCCCCAGGGCACAAGATGAAGTGGGGGCAAACAGAAGGTGCGGGAGGCAGTAGGGTATTGGTTTACCTCTAGCTGAGGACTCTAGTCCTCAGCATTTAATACTGATAGCAACAACCAATGGTACAACCAACCCTTATTAAGTGCCAAGACTCATTCTAAGATTCTCATAGATAAATTCATTTAATCTCCATGACAGTACTAGGAGTTTATCTCCCCCATTTAACAGATGAGAAAAGTGAGGCACACGTGGTTAATACTTTGCCAGAGAGCACAGAGTTAGTGAGAGGCACAGCAGGATGCAGTCTGAGCCATCTCGCTGCAGAATGCACCCTTCTCACAGTGCACTGCTTCTCAAGCCCCAGCAGGGCCGGAAGGGAGGTGGAGGCGTGCTCAGTGGTCAGGCCTCTGAGCCAGGTGCTGGCCAAGCACCTGCGTGCTTCAATCTCAGAAGAGCCCAGTGAAGGAAGAGCTGGAGACTGTCCACATGGGAAACAAGACCAGCACTGCCACACAGCCCAGAAAGGGTGGACTTGAAGTTTAAACCTGGCCTAAGCTCTGCCTACTTGGTGTTCCTACCTAAACCCATACAGGAAGCCAAAAAGAATGGTGACCAGGAGAAATAGAGGCAGGGGTGAAGCAGCTGGAGCGGGTGAGGGACTCTGGAGGTCTTTGGGCCTGGCAGCTGCCTCTGGGTTCAAGTCCACAAGAACCTTAGGACCTCCCTCCAGAGTTGCCTGGCAGTGGAGAGGAACAAGAGAGGCCAGGGACCCAAAGTAGCTGGCTCCCTGGAGACCTGTCACCTGGCTGCTCCCCAGCTCCACTGCCACAGCCTCAGTCTATGCTGCTGTGGATAGCAGCAGGGTCTCTCGGGGTCCTCAGTCCGCACATCTGCAACTGAGCCTTGGGGGCCGGCAGGATGAGGGAACTGCCAGGCCCCAGTGCTCTCCCGTGGTATCTCCTGATCTGCAGGCTTAGGCAAACAGGGATGAGGCCTGGTGAGGGAAAACTCAGGGGCACACGGGTGACACTTGCTGCCAGGTGGGCAAGGTCTGAAGCTCTGGGGACCTTCCCAGAACTTCAGAGCAAACAGACAGCACAAGCTAGGACGGAAAGGCTGCCCCCAGGGTTCGGTGAAGCTAGAGCATAGCCTCCCGCCAGCCCACAGTCCCTGAGCTCCCTTCTGACCCAGCCTGTCGGCCTGGAAGAAGTGCACTGTGACACAGATGCACAGTGAGGCACAGATGCATGGTGCAGAAAGCCGAGGCCTCACTGGAGTGGGCGCCGCCGGTACAGTACCGCCAGGAGCACAGCCAGGAGTGCACTTGCCGCAGCTGCTCCAAGCCAGGAAGCCCAGGGCCATGACCAGCTGGTTTCGATCTCCTGCAGTTCCTGGGGTTGCAAGACAGTGTGTGGCCCAGGGTTGCCAGCCATGAGGTTGGCACTGGGGTCCTCAGCCACATGGATCCCAAAGGACGTGTACTCGTTCTCCTCTGGGCCATGGCTGGGCTCTAAGGCCAGGGAGCTACTGGGGCTGATGGCAAGGTCTGCAGAACAGATGGAGAATGGCTGGCTGTCCAGCCGGGATTCCAGCTTGCCAGGCTTGCTCATTTCCGATGGAGAGTGTAAGCTCCCAGAGTTGCTGTTTGGCCAGGGTGAGCTGCCTCCAACAATGGCTGTGGGTGCTGGAGCCTCTGGGGTCTCCTGAGAAATAAAGGAGACCTCTGCAAGGGGCTGCGGAGGGCAGGGAGACAAGCCAGGCTGGGTTGGCCCTGCTCCTAGGCCAGGGCATGAAGCAGCAGCTCAACTCCTCAGTTCCTAGCCCACAGTGCCCAAGATCACCCTCTTGGGAATCCAACCCCTTACACCCGCATATACCCCTGATGGCCTCTTCCAGAGTAGCCTTCTTCCCCTCACTGGCCTGGTGTGGACCCATTATGTAGGGACATTCCGGCTGGGCCTGAGAGCCACGGAGCAGACACGGCATCCTGAGACCCCATGGACTCAGTTTCTCCAAGCAGACACCAGTGGTCTGTGGCCCTGGAAGAGGCAGCTGTGGGGGCTGCTTAGTCAGAGTAACTGCTCCAGGTTGGAAGCCTGGGACTGCTGGCTACAAAGCCTGGACATGCAGGGACAGGCCAGACATCCTGGTGGTGAACAGCAAGGCATCGAGTAAATGCTCACAGCTTCCCCATCCACAAAACAGAGAGCTTAAGCTTAAATGGGGGCTGCAGGCTCTAAAAGAGTTCATACTGCCAGGTGTGGTGGCACACACCTGTAATCCCAGCACTCGGGAGGCTGAGGCGGGAGGATCATTGCGAGTTCGAGGCCAGCCTGAGCTACAAAGTGAGCTCAAGACCAGCCTCAACTACATACGGAGACTCTGTCTCAAAAAAAGACAAAAAAAAAAAAAAAGAGTTCATGCACATGGCCAGTGGAGGTGGCCTATGCCTCACCCTCCTGGGAGTCCACGCTGAGGATCACCCCATGGCTGTTGTAGCTCCCAGAGGGCATGGTGTGGGGCTGGATGGGGCTGGTTCTCACCTGTCCCTATACACTCAGAGAAGCCATGGACTTGTCCAGGCAGAAGACAGGTTGGAGACTGGAAAGGGTTCCAGGATGGCACCCAAAACGCAAGCTCTCCAGGAGAAAGGGACATGAGTTACAGCCAGTAAGGGCAAGGACTCACCTTGTCTCTGCTGCTGCTCCTGATGGATGGCACTGTGTTGGCCAGTGCCTTGGTGGACACCACACTAGCGGGCACCTTGGATGGCATTATGCCAGCACGTGTTGAGTTGACAGGCAGTTTGGATGGTGCTGGGTTGGAGAGCACATTAGCGCCAGGGGTCTTGGAGCTGGTGGGCACCTTGGAAGGCACAGTGCTGACAGGTGCTGGGCTGGCAGGCACCTTGGAGGTCACAGTGCTCACGGGCTTCAGGGTGGTGGGAGAAGGCACTGAGCTGGTAGTAACAGAGTTGGTGGATACCTCCGTGGGTATCTCACTGGGGCAGATGGAGGCCCTGGCTTGGTTACCAGCACCGCCTGCAGAAGACAAGCTGGTGGAAGAGGGGGAGGAGGAGAAGGAGGGGCCGACAGACACGGCTGAAGCTGCAGGTCCAGGCAAGCGGCTCGCCCTGGGGGTGGAGCGGGCCAGGGGCTGGAAGGAGACAGTTGGAGACACAGGCCCTCGGGGTGATGTGGGACTGGAGACTGGGCCTGCAGGTGTGAGAAACAGAAACACAACTTCAAAGGACTGCTGTCCTCAGGGCCAGGGAGAAGGGTCCCTCTGCCCCAGGTCACACCGCCCCTACTGCATCCAAACCTCCAAATTTCCTGCCCATGGAAGAAACTCCAGTCTCTGCTGCTGCCCTGAATGCTCCATAGCTGCCCTCTGTCCTTGACCTGTAGCCCCAAATTTGTCCTGTCACAACAGTGAAAAGGTCCCTCCCTTTAACCACACCCAAGACCTTGGTCATTATTAATTATTCTGTCTGCTTTTTCTTCTCCTCCCTGGGATACACATTGCCGACTCCTGCCGCTTTTTCAACTTTTCCTTTAGCCTGGTGGAATCCTGGACGTTCCCCTCACTGCAGTCCCCCTGCATCCCTGAGCAGGAGCAACCCTGGATCACAGCAAAGGACAGGAGGGTGACTCAAGCAGAGCCACTCACACCAATCAAGTGGCACCCACGGCTGGCCAGCCCTCAGGGGTAAGGACAAAGCCATCCCTGTGAAGAGCCTGACCTAGGAAAGCACAGAGTAGCAGATTGTGACAGTCCATAAAGGTGGAAGTATCAGGATTCTCCATGAAACTGAATGTGTACACACAAGGCCCCAAGGCTGACAAAGGTCAAGAGAGATGTGTGATGTCCCCTCTCCTAAACGTCACACCTTAGCATCTCATAGGACCTGTGTATCCAGGAATGTGTTGAAATCACAGCACTTTTTGCCTCCATGGCCCCCAGGAGGACCTCCTGAGAGGCATTCCAGGACAGGCTGACACGCAAAGCGCAAACAGGTGCTTGGGGGCGTGTGGCAGGAATGGGGGGCACCTTGGCTTCTCTCAGCCTTTAACTATTCTCGTGTCTGCGGCCGTCCCAGGGCACTGAGGGCTGGCCAGCACCAGTATCAGGTGAAACTCAGTCTAGCAAACAGAGGAGCTGCATGCCAGCCTGGCAGGTCTGGTGGGCAGCTCCAAACCCCTAAGGGAGCACTAAGGTCGGGTGGGGGACAGGCTGCTGGCTGATAAAGGCCGTACTTACTCTGGAGGATTAGGCACTGCACTGATTTGCTGGGAACTAGAGACCCCTTCGGGGTAGAGCAGTACCTAAGGCTCCCTGCCAACAGCTGGCCCAGCCCTGTACTGTCCTTCCCTGTCCTCCAGGCCCTGGCTGATCCCTAAGGGTCCCTTTGGCGAGTGCAGAATGGCCCCAGTTCTCTTCCCCACCTACACAGCGGTGTAGAGCAACACCCCCTTACAGTAATCACCACACACTGTGGTGCGACTGCACAGGTCCTCCATCTGAGAATGAAGCTGGCTTTCCTTGAATCTGGACTGGCTTTGTTTATTTGTTTTGTTTTTTGAGTCAAGTTCTTGCTATGTAGTTCAGGCTGGCCTTGAACTCACTGTGTAATCCAAGCTAGCCTTGAACTCATGCCAATCCTCCTGCCTCAGCCTCCCAAGTGCTAGGATTACAGACCTGTGCCACCACACCCAGCTAGGTTGGCTTTATAACTTGCTTTGTCTGCAGAACAGCGCAGGAGGGACACTGCCAGTTTTGAGTCAATGCCTGAGGATCGATCAATCTCTCACACTCACACTCACACACACACACACACACACACACACACACACACACACACTCAGAGCTCTGTCCAGCTGCCCTGACATAGGCTAAAGAACAAGGGACCTACTGGGCATGGTGGCATGTGTATGTAATCCCAGCTACTCAGGAGGCTAAAGCAAGAGTATTGTGTGTCCAAGCCAAGACCGGGAAATTTAGGAAATTTTATCTCAAAATAAAATTGTATTTATTTTATTTTAATCAAAATAAAATTGTATTTATTTTATTTTAATCAAAATAAAATTTTTTAAAATGCTAGGATGTTCAGTGCTCCCTGCGTTCAATCAGTACCATAAAAACAAAGACAAGGAAGGAAAGAAGGAGAGAGGAGGGAAGGGGAGTGGGGTGGAAGGGGACTATAGAAGCAAACAAAGGCCCCCAGCCCGTGGGCAGAAGCAGAGCATAGGGTTACACCAGTAAGTGTATGGAGGAAATTCAGCAAAATCAGAAATGCCCAGCTGGGTCAGCCATGTGCTACATGATGTCTGTACTTTCAGCTATTGAAAATATATCTTTGGACTGTTTACTATACAGCAAATGCTAACTAACTGGTATACTCACTAAGGAACAGGCTGCTCCCCGGGGTAACACCCATTATTCTGCCCTTGCCTCCTGCCCAAGGAGCCCACAGTAGAACTCTGATCCTAGGGCTCACCTGAAAGGTCAGAGAGGCCCTATAACGCCACGTTCCATGCATACCTGCCCCGTGGGTATTGCCCAGTTCTGGGTTCTGCTCCTGATGCCCGCTGGGGGTCAGAGGGCTGAGGCCTGGCAGGTTAGAAGAGGGCTCCGAGGATCCACTAGGCCTCCTCGGGATGGCCCCTGAACTGGGTGTCTGTGGGGCCTGCTCTGAGCTCTGCAAGAGGGAAAGTGTGAATGAGACAGCTGTGCCCCCTAAACTGGCAAAGGGCAGCTCATGTTCATGGGGTATCACAGGAACCAAAAGAGCCATGCATCTAGTCATTGCTACACCTTCTGTCCACAAAAAACACAGGCCAGGTTACTGGGGGAGTAGCTCAGTAGTACAGTGCTTGCCTAGTGTGCATGAGGCCCTGGGTCCCATTCTCAGCACTTTAAAAAACAAACCACATCTCATTAGGATCTTCAGCCTCTCTGGCCCTGTGGCTAGGTCTCTCTCTGTGGTCACTACACAGAGCCCTTTCTTCAGGAGTTTCTACCCAGACCCCCATGGTTTCCAGTCCATAGCTCAGTGCCTCCTAGACACCCCATGGCCCACTCATCACATCTCATCAGAGCTGGCCATCTTTTCCCCACACTTTACTTATGATAATAGCCCCACCATTCACCCATGGCCTCCCACTCCCTCCCCAGTTTCCTCCACCAGCTCAATGTCTCACATGACCACCAAAAAGACTTCCATAACATGACCTCCCAGCTGCTGAAGACAGACTCTGGAAGTAGGTGGGACCGCTCTACATGGAGGGAGTGCTAGGGTTCTCTGCAGAGATTAGGCATGGTTGTGAGAGCAGAGAGGGCCTCTGGAAGGCAGGTAGACAGAAGCTGGCACACAGGAACACAAAAGCAGGAGGCCCGGGGTACACTGTGAGGACATACCTCTCTGGGGGACTTGGGTGGCTGGGTATCCTGGATAGGCCGGGGGTAACTTGGCTCCTCTCGGTAGCCATTGTGGGGGATGTTGTGGGTTGCACCAGATGCACGAGCTTCTGGAACCTTCACAGGAACTTCCGGTGCCTCCGCGGGGCCTGGGACCCGGGGTGGAGTTCCTGGAGAACAGATACAGTGATATCAAGAAGGGAACAAGGGTACTCCCAGTGACAGGAGAGGCCTGGACACTCCGGGGCCCCTCGCTCCCACTGCAGCTCCAAAAACTGACCTGATGCGGGATCCTCTCGTGACAGGCATGACTGGGGAAGGGACAGGAGTGGGAGGGAGAGGAGCTGCAGAGGACAGGAGAGGTGGCAAAGGCAGGAGGTGGGGCTCAAGGCTTCTTAGCACCTGGGCCGTGTCAACAGTCCCCCTTCTCTGTCCCCAGGCTTGCTCCTCATGGCTGTCACCCTTCACTGGCCCCCGCCACCACCCATCTCTGGCCTTACCATAGCTGTCTGCATTGTGGAGGATCACTGTTGATCTCCACAAATGAAAAGACCAGTTAGGAAAGAAGGGAGCAGGAAAAACAGGAGAAAGCAAACGAGGGGTGTCCCAGAGCTGAAGATCTGACCACAGCCCCAGGGGTTGCCTCTGGTCTGAGGTATAAATAGGGCTGGCTTGAGCTCTCTTCCTCAGACCTCAGCCCACCAAATCCCCTCTGGGCACTGGGACTGGCAGGAGGCATTAAACGAGAGGGGTAAGGAGCAACCAGGCGCCTTGGGCAAAGGGGGAGACCAGAATGTTCTCAGGGATTCAAAGAAGGGAAGACAAGTGGAGAGAGACAGGGAGAAGAAATGGGTGAGGAAGAGGGGACAGAGCGGAAATGAAAAATGGGTGGCAAAGACCGCAGGCACAAAGATGAGAGGAAGTTCCACGTGTTCCTGAGCAGGTGTCACCCATGGTGTCTGCCCACCTCGGCGGCCCCAAGGGACAGACGCTGCTGTTACCCTGCTTTGCAGAGGAGACTGGAGCTCCAGGAAATTACACAGCTGATAACTGGCTATTGGGATGTTCACCCTGTTCACCCCGTGTGTCCACTGCCAAGGGCAATGCGAGGAGGATGACGAGAAGGACAGGAGGAGGGGAGTGGGAGAGGAGAGCTGGGAGAGGGGTCCAGGAGGAAGCAGGGCAGGCAGCTTACCACCAGGCCGGGAGCTCTGGTAGACACGATTCACTTCATCGGCGAGCCCAGACAGCTCACAGAGCCTCAGTGCCTGGATGAAGGACTCCACCCAGCCCGTCCGCCGCTGGAGGATGTTGAAGAGGTCCCACAGTGTGTCCCTGTTCCCTATGCGCGTGTAGGTGGCGCGTAGTCGATCCTGGAAGACAGCACAGCCCCTCTGCTCAGGCCAGGCAGCCTCAGCTCCAGCCCCTTCCCCATCCAGGAGAGGGCGCTGCAGAGGGGGCACCAAGAAGCTGCAAGAGAAAAGCCATCACTTGAAGCCAGAGCAGGGACCAAGACAAGGCCAGGGTTAGGAACCAGGCATAGATGGAGGAAGAGCAATCAGCAACAACAAAAGCAGCTACCAAGAAGCAGCTGTGACTGCGCCCTGTGCTCTCTGTTACGGCTGTGCAGTTGTGGTGTTAAACACTTCCCTGATGAGGAAACTGAGGCTTAGGAGAAGCAAAGTAGCAGAGATCCTATTGCAGTAGGGAAGAGCTCTACACCAAGAAAAGCCTTGGGTTTATTTATTTTGTCTTTTTGAGACAGGGTTTCACTATGCAGTTCAGGCTGGCCTTGAACTCACTTCGCAGCCCAGGCTGGCCTCAAACTCACAGCGATCCTCCTGCCTCAGCCTCCCGAGTACATGCACCACCACACCCAGCTTAAGCCTTGGGTTTAGACAGCCCCAAAGCACAGGGAAAGGTTTGGATGAGCAGAGAAGGCAACAGTGTATAACAACCATCATAGGAAAGGGGGAAAAGCAGAAAAGAGAGGCTGCCAAGAAGGAGAAACGAGGGGCTGAGAGTACGGGGGAAAGTCTAGGAAGATGGTAGCAGCTGAGGTTTTTATATTGACCTGAATTCTCACATGAAAGCACGCAGCAGGCCTGGTGGGTATAGCTCAGGGGCAGAGTGCCTGTCTAGTGTGTGCAAGGCCCTGGACTGGAACCCAGCACACCACACCACACACACACGTGCACAAAGAAAACCAAACAGGAATGAAACCCACAGATAATGTTTGCTATAAACTCCCTGACAAGGTAGCCCCACAGCCCCCCAAACCCCACAGGCTCCAGACCTGCATGCTAATGGTATCTATGTGGGAACACACACTGGAAGCAAAGTACTCCTGAGACACCTGAGGATAGGGCTCTTTGGAGTCTGTTTAGGAGCCCACAGGCTCCCACTGGCACACAGGTGTCCCATGGGCTGGGAGCTGCTAAAACCGGGCGGGGCTTTGCCTCACCACTTGTCCAAGAGGCTGGCAGTAAGTCTGCAGGGGCGAGAGCAATCTGGAGCCTATGAGTCCTCAAGGTTGGGTCCCAGGGCTCCCTGCCAGGACAGAGTCCCATGAAAAATGGAATCAAAACTGAGCAGGACCAGGACAAGAGTGATGAAGGGAAGAGAAGTTTGCCGGAACTAAGTGGTAAGTCAATGAATCGGAGCCGGGAATTCACAGGACATCAGAGCCATGTTTTTGAGTACTACACAAAAACAACGCAAGAGGGAGTCAGTGAGGCTACAAAAACACTCGAACTACACTGGACCTAAAAGGCAGAAAAGCAGCAAGGATGAGGCAACACAAGACAAAAGAGAGCAAAGAGCTGGCCCCGGCTTGGGTGAAGAACTGGGTGGAGCTGAGCTCGGAATTCCACAGCCTTGATCCCAGACCGGTGACAGCTGTCACTTCCTTGGCTCACCTGGTCACTGGATGTCAGGCAGGGCAGGTAAGGAAGAATCTCCAGAACATCAACAGGCCAGAAATCACTATGATGGTGGCGGATAAACTTATAGGTCTTCTCCTCGGCGGAGGTCATGGCTGCTCAGCTTTTCAAGAAAGGGTTCCGGCTCTGTGTAAGGTAGGTGGCCTGAGAGAGAGACAGAAAGACTGGAAGAAAAGAAATCACACACAGCAACAGGATTGGGAGTGGTACCGAATGAAAGGCAATTCTTTCTCAACTTTTTGAAATTTTTGCTGTTTTTCTTTAATTTCTTTGAACCTCCTATGCTATTACTATCTGGTCCCAAAGGCTTTCAAACAACTGGCTTAAAAATGAAGCCAGGCATGGTGGTGCACACCTGCAATCCCAGCACTCGGGAGGCTGAGGCAGGAGGATCATTGCTAGTTCGAGACCAGCCTGGGCTACAAAGTGAGCTCAAGGCCAGCTTGAACTGCATAGTGACACCCTGTGTCAAAAAGACAAAAAACAAACAAATAAAAACCAACAAGAAAAAAACAATGAACTGATGACCAGAAAAAACTAGATGTAGAAGATCTAGGGTCAATTTCAGCTGGGGATATAGCTCAGTGGCACAAGCGCCTGCCTGGCAAGTGCAAGATCCTGAGTTTGCTTGCCGGTACCAAAAAAAAAAAAAAAAAAGAAGCCTCATTTCTCTGCAGGTTGGTCAGTGTTGAGAAGGGTCTGTGTGTGCCCCTGACATATGTGGGGGTGAGGGGCTGCACGTGCCTTGAGCTACTGTCCCCATGACAGCATGGTTCCCCTCCTGGCCCTAAGGCAGTATGCCAGGATATCAAGCAGGCTGCCTACAAATTTTGCATACACTGAAAGGAAAAAGAAGCCCAATGTGATAATAATGGAGTCATCCCACTGTGAACATGAAGGTGCTGTACCAAGAAATTAAGAGGCTTGCTAGCAACTGGACAAACAAAGAACTCAGGTCTCTGGGAGCAGGAATGTGACTCTAGGCCCACCATTAAAGCCCACTACATTTACATTCTTATGAGAACTAATGTGGTTACCCAGAGCCAGTTACCAGCCTTTTCTAGGCTTCTCCTTAAAATGGCTTGTTTTGACAATATAGTAGTTCAGACATAAAAACTTAATCAAGTCCCTCAAATACAAGCATTATTTATACAGCACTTACCACATTTTGCAGTTATAGATGTGTTTGCCTGTTTCTCATTTGCCTCCCCACCAGGGAGTGCTACAGAGAATAAGACACAAAGCTGTATCCTACCATTCAATTTATAGTCTTTTGGATGGGACAGAGCAGTAAACATAGACCTAAAGAAGAATCCCAGGAAGTTATACAGGTTATAGCAAAAATAAAGCAGTGCAAGGGGCTGGGGATTTAGCTCAGCGGCAACGCGCCTGCCTGGCAAGTGCAAGGTCATGAGTTCGGTTCCCGGTACCGGAGAAAAACCAAAAAAAAAAAAAAAAGCAGTGCAATGAGACAGAGCCCCAGAGATGGGCATGCTGCTTTAAGTAGGTGGCCAAGGGAGCCCCTCTGAACTGGCAACACTTCAGCTGGGACATTTTCAGCGCTGAGAAGATTGGTATTTGGGACAGAGGCCACAGCAAATGCAAAAGTGCTAAGATAGGAAGAGCTTGACATGTTTACACAATAGAAAGCAGGCCAGTTTTGCTGAAGTTTAGAAAGCCAAGGGGTGGGGCAACAGTCAAGGTCAAGACGTGGCAGAGTGTGATAGGGCAGGACTATTTAGGAGTGAAACAGGGTGCTGTTGAAAGAGTGGAGGGGATCTGAGATCTAACAGTCTCCCCAGCAGCAGTGAGGACTATGGAGGGACAAGGGTGGGAGGAGGGAGAAGTCAGGAGGCCGCAGCAGGGGAGACACGAGGAGTATGGTCAGGTAATCATGGACACTGGGCAGTGAATCCTGGTGTTTGGTGGATGTGAGAGGTAAGGAAAGGGGAGAATCAAAGGCTTCCTGGGCTCGGAGTAAGAGCAAGATGCCATTTACCAGTCATAGAAGCAGGAGAGGGGTGTGGTAAAGAGGGAACCCAGGTGCTCCGTTTTGAACAAGTGAAGCTAAAGATGGTGTTTGATTCCAAGGGTACTGTAGGGTAGGAAAGGAGGCAGACAGAGCCACCAAGAGGAAAATGTCCACATCTTCCGGGGGCGGGGGGCAGGTCCTTGCCACTCGGAAGATAGGGCAGCAGTCCTGTCTGGTGGCCTCACAGCCCCATGTTGCATGCCTTGCTTTGTCAACCACCAGGCACTACATTCCTGGTAAGACAGGCAGTAGTGACAAGAGGTCAGGAGTTCAGGGAGGTAGGGGTCTTCTGAGTCTGCGGGAGATGAACAGAGAACAATTCTGTGGAGCTTTATGGAGACCTTCTCCTTCCCCTCCCTTGGCACTTAGGAAGGTAGCAGGAGGGAGTCAGGTGAGATTGCCTTCAGCAGCCCACCCTCAACCCTCAAGGCACAGAGGGGAGTGAGTGTGGGCCCACCAAAAAGAAAGGAAGCCCACATTTGTTCACTTTTATTGACGGCTCATCCTAAGATTCTTTCTCTTAATCCTTGAAACTGTCCCAGAAGAGGGTAAGTGATACTAAATTCCACACCTGGTCAGGATCCATGTAGGACCCAAGATTTGCTGCCCCCTTGAAGATGGGCGTACACCTTGCAGGGCACAGTGGGCCCTTCAGCAAGTGACAGCTACACAGTCCCCTGCCTTCAAGTCCTGGGAGGGCCCAAGGTCACCGTGGGGGTGGGAATGGGTCACTGAGGGTGCACCCAGGAGGATGCAAAATTTAGTCTTTTCTCTTGCCAGAAATGGAGATCGTCTCGGACAGTGCTGAGAGCATTACCCCGTGTCCACTAACGTTAGCCTCGGTTCCCTGGTCGCTTGACTGTCCTCCAAGACGTTTTAGTTTTTATAGCATCCATACAAAGGACATTGTTCTTGCTTTGTTTTATTTCCATCCGTTCCCTGGCACCTTCTTCCAATCTCACAAAAAGGGAGTTCTGACGCGGCCAAGTTTCCGACCTGACAGCCCAGAGACTCTCCGAGGGCGTCGCAGAAAGAACATCTACCCTCCCGAGGGACGGGCCTCGCAGCCTCGGATCGGGTTCCTGGGAGGGCCCCAGGCAGGCTGTTTTGAGCAGGCGTCACCGCCGAGAATGGTCAGTACCCGGGGGTTAGGAAGCGGCCCTGATTCCCAGGCGTGGCAGCCACAGAGCGGTGCACCCTGCTGCGCCTCGCCTGAGGGTCACCCCGGGGCCCCAGAGGACGGAAGGAGCTCAGTCCACCTCCTTCTGGCCCAACCATTCCTCCGACTCCGAGCAGGCGCCCTGGGCCACATTCCCCGTCCCTCCGGACGCTGGACGCGACGGGTGGAGCCCGCGGTGTCCCCAACCTCGGTGTTACCGAGTGCCGCGCGCCCTGTCCCCTCCAGGCCCGCAGCGCGCCCCAACCCTCAAGTGCCCCGGCGGACTCGGAGTCCCCCTCGGCTCCGGCCGCTTCAGCCCACCTCCGCGAAGGGCGGAGGGGTATGCAGAGCCCAAGGACCGAGCGCCTGGGTAGCGACCTTACCTAAGGCAGCCACGACCCGGGCGACCAGAAGACCGTAGCGGCCTGCACCGAACCTTCCCAGGGCCGAGGGGCGGGGCCGGGCCGGGCCCGCGCATTCATTGGCCGGACGGCGGGGCGGGGCTTCACGGACTGTGCAGCAGGGGGCGGGTACCTGGCCGTGGTGGGAGGGCCTGGAGGCACCCGGGTGGGAGGTGTAGCGTGAAGGAGTAGATTGTTTTCTTTCTTGGAGGCTCCTGCCAGGGCAAGTCCAGGGTCCACTCGCAAACCGGTAGTCCCAAGGGCCAGGCACAAAGTGCTCAGTAGACGTCGAATGACACGCAAAAGTCAGAGCGGCGTGAGTGCCTACCCAGGCGATGCCTGCGCTGGGCCCCGGGGAGCAGGAGAGGTCGGAGGACGCCGAGGTTGAGTTGGGTGTAGTGCATGCTGTGTGGAAGAGGCCTTTTCCTCCCAAGGGCCTGGCGCAGGTACCTCTGCAATGCTTGCCGAGTCCTTCCCTGCCCAAGCACAGGGCACTTCCTGGGGCATAGCCCGGCGATTATTGAACGGCCGCTGTGTTCCAGGTGTAGGACTTAATGCCTTACACCTAAGGGTCAATAAAATATTGTCAGGTAGAGTAGGTGTAGTCCTCCTGTTTTAAAGAGAGATTAAGAGAGTTGGGGAAATTGTTGAGCAGTTCTTACTAAAGTAAACAAATGCTAACCTTATGACCCTTGAATTTCATTCGTGGGTAGACATGTGCCCAGAAGCATACACACCAGATAATGTTTGTGCTGATTTTATTCGTAACAGGCAAACTCCAGGAGCAGTCCAGATGTCCATCAGCAGGGTGAATGGAGAGACAAACTGGGGTATTCACAAAATGGAATTATACACAGCAGCAGTAACAAACTTTGATACACACAGCATACATCGTGGATGGCTCGCCACGTGGGTAAATGGGCTTCATGGGAGATTAATGGTGCTAAATGGTGTTCATCTAATGGAGCAGAACATGAGAGAGTACATATCTGCTTCTGGTTAGCTAAGTCTCAACAACAGGTAAAACTAATGTACACAAATAGTAATCTTAAGGGAAAGACACATCCAGTGAGGGTGGAAATGTTCTATATATTGATGTGAGTGGTGGGTACAAATCATATGTAAAAATGCACCAATGATACACGTAAAGTTGTTACACTTTATTACAATTTTTTTAAGAGTATAAAAGATTGACCCCCAACATCACAGACCTAGCTCTGAAACCAGTGTTTCCAAACTCAGTCATTGGGAGATGGAGGTTGGAACACTTTTCTGTGAGATTTTATTACTGTACTCAATGGCCCTGTAGATACATCACAACTTTTGGCATTTACAAGGTATTTTAAACCATGCCCCAATAATAATAGAATAATAGCTGTTCCTCATTCATGGAAAAAAAGGATGACTGTTGATTAGTTGGAGAATTAATCCTGCCTGCAATTCACCCTGACTCCAGGGGCCTCGTATCTCATTATTACAGGAAGAACATTGGGAATGTGGAGATCAGCTTCCAAATGCAGTTCCCAAGTGCATTTGTCACCTCTGCTGGAGCCTTGAAGGGGATTAAAACAATTAAGTTTCCTGGCCTAGGTGGCTCCCTGTCCCCTGTCAACAACTTAAAAAATTTAGACAAAGGGGAGCACAAATTCACACCTGTGTTTTTATCAAAAGACTCATAACCAAAAGCTAGTCATACAGAGACAAGTAAGAACCACTTCCCAACTCTTATACAACAGCTGCCCAATACAGTAGCTACTAGCCACATGTGGCTACTCTAATTGAAATATTTATTTATTTATTTATTTGGTCTCTTTGAGACAGGGTCTCCAGTATGCAGTTCAGGTTAGCCTTGAGCTCACTTTGTAACCCAGGCTGGTCTTGAACTCGCAACGATCCTCCTGCCTCAGTCTCCCGAGTGTTAGGATTACAGGCGTGCTCCACCACACCTGGCTCTAATTGAAAATTCAATGAAATCTTTTCTTCTTTTTTTATTTTAAAGAGAATAAAAAATAACATTAGAAATGATACAGAATTTCCAAAAAACAAAATGATAGGAACTCAACAATGGCTGTTATATTGCATATTGTTGTCTTCAAAGTAGTTGGTTTTGGTTTTTTTTTTGGTTTTTTTTTTGGTTTTTTTTTGGTTTTTTGAATTTTTTGGGAATTGAACTCACAACCTTGTGCTTGCCAGACAGGCGCTGTGCTGCTGAGCTAAATCCCCAGCCCAAAGTAGTTGTTCAGATTACCAGATATAAGCACGTAAAATTGGTCAAAAAATTAAGCATTAACTGTTCCTTTCAATAAACCAAATTAGTAGAACAATTATCTTAACTATCTTGTGTGTGTGTGTGTGTGTGTGTGTGTGTGTGTGT
>NW_004955415.1:14678673-14689515 GCF_000276665.1 Chinchilla lanigera | reverse complement strand
ATCTATTGTACCTTTCAGTTTTATTTACCCTTTCAGGTTCTTACACTAGGGAGACAATACAATCAATGTTTACATATGCAGGTCTGATTATTTCACTTACAAGTATGGTCTCTAGTTACATCTATTTACCTATAAAAGTTTATCTTTCATTATAGCTGAGTAATATTCCATTGTATAAAAATACCACTTTTTTTATCCATTCCTCAGTTGATGGCCATTTGGGTTGTTTCCAAGATTTAGCTATGACAATTTTTTTTTCTTATTTTTTAGCTATGACAAATTGTGCTGCTATAAACTTGGGTGGACATATATCACTGTGGTATGATGTATTCAGGTCTTCCAGAAAAATATGCAGAAGGGGAATAGCTGGGTTGAATGGGACCTTTAATCCTAGTTTCTTGAGGAATCTCCAAACTGCTTTCCACAGTGGTCGTACAAACTCTACATTCCCACCAACAGTGGAGAAGGGTTCCTTTTTCCCCACAGCCCTTTCAGCATTTGTTATTGGTTCATTTCTTGATGACAGCCATTCTTTCTGGGGTGAGATGGCATCTCAGTGTTGTTTTAATTTGCATTTCTTGAATGACTAATGATGTTGAACATTTTTTCATGTACTGCATTTATTTGCCATTTGTCTTTCTTCATCTGAGAAGTGTGTCACCTCAGAAGCCCATTTTTTTATTGGGTTTTTGAATTTTGGGGGCCTGATTTCTTTTTAATTCATTTTATGTTCTAGATAGATGTCCTTTATCTGAGGGACTGATGGCTAAATTTTTTTCCCAATTTGTGGGTTTTCTTTTTACTCTATTGGTGATTAAGAGCCAGTTCCTGAGCTTCATTAGCCACATTTCTAATGTTAAATTCATCTGGCTAATGGCTGTTATATTGGAATTGGACAGCACTTCAGTCATTCTAGAAAGTTCTAGAATTGGTCAGCACTGCTTTACAGAATAACTCTTCAAAAATGCCAAAGTCCTCAATGACAAGGAAAGATGGGAAGCCAGGCATGGTGGCCTATGCCTGCAGTCCCAGCACTTGAGAGGCCAAGGTAGAAGGATCGCCAAAAGTTCAAGGCCAGCTTGGACTACATAGTTAGCCCAAGGCCAGCCTGAACTACAGAGCAAAACCCTGTTTCAAAAACAACAACAACAAGGGGCTGGGGATTTAGCTCAGCGGCACAGCGCCTGCCTGGCAAGCGCAAGGTCGTAAGTTCCATTCCTGGTACTGGAAGAAAAAACAAAAAAACAAAACAACAACAACAAAAACATTGGAGGACTGTGGTAGAATCAAGGAGACCAAAGTGTCATGACAACTAAATGTAGTATAAGATCCTGAAACAAAAAGGATGTTAGTGGGACAAATAAGGTTTTTCGATTAGTTAATGATACCAGTGTCAAGTATTCTGATTTTAGTTATTGTACCACAGTTATGTAAGACACATATGTATTATTTTTGCAATTGTGTTATAAGTATGAAATTATTTCAAAATTCTAAAATAAAACAAATCTTTGTGGTTTTTTTTTTCTAGTACTAGGGATAGAACCCACACTCACTCATGATAGATAGAGTGTTGCAGGGCTGGGGATATAGCTCAGTGGGATACACCACCAGCTCACATTTCCCTGAACAACACTCAATCTTTTTTTTTTTTAATGTACCGGGAATCGAACTCATGACCTGGCACTGGCCAGGCAGGCATTGTGCCACTGAGCTATATCCCCAGCCCTGCAACACTCAATCTTTTGACTCTTTATTGTTTATTGAATCCTGCCCTATTTCATGGGTGCAATTCATTGATCACTGTGCACTTACTAGTGGAAGCTTCCCTCCCAAGGTATTAAAGCTCATCCCAGGCACGCATGCCCAGGTGTCGGGCTGGTGCTGCAGGTTGGCCTGGGACCCATATGTGATGACTCAGCAGCCACCAGCTCACATTTCCCCCAGAGAGCAGAGGTCAGAGCCGAAGATAGAGCCAGAGGGCCTCAAAGAGAGTCATGGTCTCATGGCTGAGTCCTTCCAGGAATTGTCCCCAACTGAAAAAAGAATAGCTGTTACGACTGCGTTTTGAATAATTATTTTACAATTATTTTTTATTTTTATTAGTACCTATTTGTAGTACACAAAGATTGCATTCGTCATGGAGAGTTGGTACATGTATCTAACAAATTGCATTTTTTACAATTAAATGGTTATTCTTTGCCTTTTTTTTTTTTTTTTTTTTGGTACTGGGAACTGAACTCAGGACCTTGCTCTTGCCAGGCGGGCACTTATGTCACTGAGCTATATCTCCAGCCCCTTAAATGGCTATTCTTAAACTTTTTATTCTGTCAGTTTATTTACTATATACGCTATGGGCATGTGTATATATTTATATGCTTTTGTACAGCTGGTGGTGGCTCTCTGGTATCTTCTAGTGTTATCTTTTTCTACAGTACGCAGACTCTGAGTCCTCTCCTGGGTTCACCCATTCCTTGACCAGCTGTGCCAAATGATTCAGGCCAAGATCTGGGCAATAACGGATCTGGAAGGTGCCTTCCTCTCCCCTCAGGGTCTCAGGGGAAGGAGCTGGCTTCACTCACCTTGGCTCCTGAGTCAGATGCCACTGCAGTGGGCAACTTTTCTTCTCTGGCCTTTAGGGCCAGCATGGACTCCTCTGGCTTTGGGACATTACATTGCTGGTAGCCTGCCACTCAGCAGCCGCCACTTTGCCCTTCCTTGAGAACCACTGATAGGCCGCTTGGCAACAGACGATCAGCAGAGATTTACAGGGACAGCAAGGGCATGGGCCCACCGCCAGGGTATGTCTTTGAAGTCAGATGTCAAGAGTTGCTAGAAGCATAGCGCAGGGAACTTGTACCAGGCCACAGCCCTCCAGGGTCGAAGCTTCTGGCCACCCTGCAGTGACTACTTGATCCAAGTCCTCCTTGCTGTCACTTTCTAGGGTCCCTCCCCACTTGTCAGGGGTTCAGTGCTGAAACAAGTCACTTCTGAAATTTCATGCATGAAAAGATGTAGTTTCTTGATGCATGATATACCTTTAGTGAAGTAACATCTTAATTGTATGACTAACTTTTATCCAATTAAATACCTGTTGAACCAGCACCCAGATAAAAATCAGGAGTATTTCCATTTCCTCAGAAAGTTCCCTCATAGTCCTGTATCCATCTCTACTGCCCTCTCATTCTTTTTGTTTGTTTGTTTTTTTCCAGTACCAGGAATCAAACCCACGACCTCTGGCTTGCCAGGCAAGCGCTGTGCAGCTGAGCTAAATCCCCAGCTCCTAAAGATTTTTTTAACTTTTTTTTTTTTTTTTTTGGAAAGGTGTTGAATTTATTTTTTTTTTCCGGTAGCAGGAATCCAACTCACAACCTTGCGCTTGCCAGGCAGGCGCTGTGCTGCTGAGCTAAATTCCCAGCCCCTGCCCTCTCATTCTTTGCTATAATTTAGCTTATCCTGTTATTGAATTTAGTATAAAGAGAAGCATAAAGTGTGTATGGTTTTGTGTCTGGCATCTTCCACTCAATATAATGTTTTTTATGTTCACCTACATTGCTGCAGGCATCAGAGATGTGTTTTCTTTCAGCTGGGCATGGTAGCACCCACCTGTAACCCTAGCATGCTGGGACGCTGAGGCAAAAGATAGAAAGTTTGAGCCCAGCCGGGCATGGTGGTGCACACCTGTAATCACAGCACTAGGGAGGCTGAGGCAGGAGGATGGCTGTGAGTCTGAGGTCAGCCTGGATTACACAGTGATTATAGGCAAGTGCCACCACACCTGGATCATTCTATATTTAATGGAACATTTGGACATTTCCAGGTTTGGGCTCATAGGAATAGAGCTGCTTTGAACATTCATATGTAAGTTTCTGTGGAGTTACACCCTCATTTTTCTTGGATATATAATTAAGAGTAAATTGCTGCTAATGGTGTGCCTTATCAGAAGCTTCCAGTGTGTTTTCCGAAGTGGTTACAGCACAAGACTCTCCCACCAGCTGCAGCATCTGGGGAGTTCCAGCCACTCCAGTCCGGCCCACTTCCTCACCAGCACTTGACATGGTGAGGTTTTCACAGCAAGGAAGTTAATGTGCACAATGAGTTGGTCACATAATTGAGAGAAGGGCTGCGGGAGCCTACGCCAGCGCCCAGAGTGAGTTGGAGAGCTGTCATCAGAACATTGGTCGGCCAACAGGAGTACCACTGCCACTTGTGTGCCATGCAGTCCCGACCCGGGAGAGAAGGTGCCAGAATGCTGCATCTGGCCGCTGAGACTGGCTCTGGACCCTTGCACCGCTGCGTCCTTGTCATCAGAAATGACAGCAGGAAGATGCTTCTCTACTGGACTGTCTCACAGGATAGCTAATTATCAGGCCTTATTTCATACTCAAAACTGTAGCTGCTGAGGACCCGGACATGTGGCTTTTCATCCTCCCGACACTGGGAGGTACAGGAAAGCCCCCTCTGAACCAGCAGGGGAGCCAGCGTCTCTTCAGCTGGTTCTTCAGCTCCCCCGAATGCAACAGTCTCACCCAGCCGCCATCTGTTCCTTTCCAGCCCTGCGGGTTGGCGACAGGCCCGGCTCCCCGAGGCAGCTCTCCTGGTCTTGTTTGGGCTCATGAGGCCTTCCCAGTTTGTGGCCAATGCCGTTGGAAACTGGGCTGGAAAGGTCTCGGCTGGGACAGGTCACCCCTGCTCCATGTGGGCCCACGCTCTGTGAGCCCACGCTCTGTGGGTCCATGCCTTTCTCATGATGCCCCTGCAGCTCTCCAAGAAGGCAGAGTACTCAGCATGGCAGAGGACTTCAGCCATATGCTATGGACTAAACAAGTCACCAAGTTGCCTGAGATTTGAGGGGAGTGGACACAGACTCCCACCTCTTCATGAGGACACACTGCCCAGTGTGCATAAAGGTGGGAGGGTGGAAGACTGTAGCAATCTACCTTTTTGTGTGTGTGTGTGACAGGACCTCACTTTCTAGTTCAGTCTGGTCTGGAACTCACTGTGTAGGGCAGGCTGGCCTCAAACCTGTGGCAATCCTCCCGCCTCAGCCTCTGGGGTACTGGGATTATAGGCATGCGACACCATGCTGGCCAAGCAACCTGCTTCTCCCACAGTGCCCAAGTGCCTCCCACTTCCAGGACCAGCTGGCAAATCCCAAAAGCCTTTGTCCAACTCGGTTTTGTATATCTTACCTTTCTTTCTCATTGTTTCCTAGGTTCCTTAACTTTATTTTACAAGTCTCTTACTGCTTAATGTATTTTGTGTTTTCTGAGAACTTATTCTTGTCCTATGGTTGCTGTCTTGGCTTTCTGGATGTAGTATCTTCCTGCATTACTATATGGTTTTTTTTTTTTCCTTTAAATTTTCTTCTGTACCTGCATATTTTTCTGAAGCCTTTATTTAAAATGCTGCTTGCTTATCTATGTAGTTTTTATGGGTATTGCAGACTTTCTTCAGATTTTGGTGAACTTTGTTCACATTAAGAGTAAAGCAGTAGGGGGGGCTGGGGATTTAGCTCAGCGGCAAAGCGCCTGCCTGGCAAGCGCAAGGTCATGAGTTCGGTTCCCGGTACCAGAGAAAAACCAAAACCAAAAAAAAAAAAAAACAACAACAGTGAAGCAGTAGGGGGCTGGACATATACCTCAGCGGCACAAGCGCCTGCCTGGTAAGTGGAAGGTCCTGAGTTTGATTCCTGGTACAAAAAAAAAAAAAAAAAGAGTGAAGCAATAGCCCGAGGATGTAGCTCACTGGCACAGTGCCTGCCTGGCAAGCTGAGGGCCTGAGTTTGATTCCTGGTACCAAAAAGAAGAGTGAAGCAAGGGCTGGGGATATAGTTCAGTGGCACAGTGCCTGCCTGACAAGCGCAAGGTCATGAGTTCGATTCCCGGTACCAAAACAAAAACAAAAACAAAATCAACGAAAGAGTGAAGCAATAGCTGGGCATGGTGGCAGACATACCTGTAATCCCAGCACTCAGGAGTCTGAGGCAGGAGGACTGCTGGGAGTTCAAGTCCAGCCTAAACTACATCATGAGTTCAAGGCCAGCCTGAACTACATTGTGAGACCCTGTCTCAAAAACAAGCAAATAAACAAATAAATGGAAAAAAGAATGAAGCAGTAAGACAGGTGTGGTGGCACAGAACTGTGGTCACAGAACTCTGGGAGGCTGAGGCAGGAGGATCACAAGTTTAAGGCTAGCCTGGGCAACTTAGTGAGACTGTCTCAAAAGAGCTAGGGTTGGGGTGGGTAGCTCAAACATAGCAAGCTTGCAACACCAGGCCCTGGGTTAAATCCCCAATAAGGCATTAAAAAAAAGAATCTTCCAACAAACAAAGACCTCTATGCTCCAATATACAGGTAGGAGATAGGAGACATATTGTTGAGAATGCAGCCTGATTATAAGCATGCAAGTACATCTCACAGTATTGACTATAAAGTCCAGGCAGGATTTCACACATTTCATTCAGTAAAGCCAAAGACAGACAAATGAAACCTTCTCTTGTCTTCTTGGAGACAAAGGATCTCGTTATAGTCTTTACTCTCTTTGCAAGAGACTCCAGAGTAACCCCGAAGGACCATGAGTAGAGTTCTAGGGACAGAAGGCCATGACCTGGCAGTAGGAAGTCCAGAGATGAGGTTCCTCTAATTCCTGATGAAATCACCTGCCCTATGCTGTTTTCTAGGGGACACCCTGGGGTGAGGGGGATGACGCTACCTCCCACTACCACCAAAAACCCTTTTATTTACCTTTCCAGTAGCTCATCGTGTGGCACAGTTGTGAACCCTCGTAGAGCTGTGAACATTTAAAAGAAGGAAGAGAAAGAGGGAGAAGGGAGGGAGGGAGGGAAGGAATGGCAGTTTCAGTTAGCAATTAGTGGAAAAGAAAATACAATTTTTTTAACCCATTTACAAAATAGGAAAAGAACAACACAAACAATACAGAGTCACAGACAAAGTGGTAGGAAATTAACAATGCTTGCTGTAATACTTATTGATATCTTCAAAGTGGTTTCTCAGGAAAACAAATATAGGCATGCAATATTTATCAATCAAGTAATCATTAACTGTTTCTTTCAATAAAGCAATAGAAGACAGTAGTTCCCCCATCCAAGTTAACCATCCAAGTAGTTAACCCATCCAAGTTTGCTGTGTCCCCTGAATTCTACCCATGGACGCTGAAGATCTGTGGTGTATAGGTCCTGTCACTGTCCCAATCACACACTGTCTTGAGTCTTTAGTCTCCTTTAATCTGAGGCAGAAAGCCAGGCCTGGCAGCACGTGCCTGTAATCTCGGCATTCAAGAGGCTGAGACAGGAGGATCACCTCAAGTTCAAGGCCAGCCTGAACTACACACTGAGACCCTGTCTCAAAAAAAAAAAAAAAAAAAAAGCTAAGGCAGCTCCTTTCACTGCCTCAATGGGTTTGCAGTATGAACCAGATAGTCTATAACATGCCCCTCTGTTTGGGTTTGCCTCAGGTTTCCTCTTGAGCAGATCCAGTGTAGCATTTTTTGACATTGAGACGTGATGCTATGTCCCTTGTGCATCAATGGGCAACATGCAGTGCCTGTTTGTCCGGGTGCTGGGAATACTCACTCGTCACGTGATAAGGTGCTGCCTCCCACAGGTCTGCCTGTACATTTCCTACTTCCCCATTTTGAACTTATCAGTAATCTCAAGAAGGTATTGTGAGCCCATGTACATATTCTGTTCCCATCCTTTCATTCCATCCTTTCATTCTCTAGTTTTAGCAACTCAGAATAGTTTGTCGGTGAACTAGATTTTCTTCTTCTTGGTATGGACCCTCTGGATTTTTAATTATGCCTGATCCTAGCTATTTTATGTTTTGGGCTTTATCCTGGTTGGGATCTTTCCTTTTGTTATATTTAGTATCTCGTCATTCATGGACATCAGAAATTATCTGCTCATCCCTTTTGTGGTCGGCCACCTACCTGAGGGCCTCCCTGAATCTGGGAAGGTGGCTCTCTTGGCAGGGGCTGACCTTGCTTCCATCACAAGGACAATCCAGGACCACATAAACCAGAGACCGGACAGGTGGTTTTAACGTCCTTTTATGTCCCCTCCAGGGTCAGCCCCAAGCAGTGCCCAGATATCAGGCATTCTGCTCCCACTCTCCAGCTTAAGGTGGAGACTGTGCTGCTCCAAACCCTTGTGGACCCTCAAGCTGGCTTGGCCAACTAAGGTTGGGGTGGACACAGAAAGTGCTGCTCTGGCCTCTGCCAGACTGACTCAGGCGATGACTGCTGAGAAGGGTGGCGCTCTGGCCACTTTTTCTCCTGCCTTCGTTCTGGGCAATACCTAACAATAGCTTTGACCTCATCGAGAACACAGTGGAAGAAAGATCCTTCCACTCACAAAGGGCACAGGGAGCAAACCGCATAGACATGCCACCCGCCAGTCACCACCCCCCATAGCAGGAAACGCTGACGCTGCAGATGGCCCAGCCTCTGTAAATGGAGGTCACCTTCTGGGAAAGGGACTTGCAGGCCTGGGAGTATCATCCTTGAGAGATAAGAGGCAGCCTGTTGTTTCTATCTGAAACCCAGGCGAAAGGAAAAGTTGTTACATGGTGAGGTTGCAGAGTCCCTGGCCCCAGATGTCTCCCGTAAGCCGCTTGTTCATTCATTCCTTTGTTCATTCATTCAATACATAGGGAGTCTGGTACGTGCCAGGTGGTAAGTACACTGCAGAAAACAAAGTGACACAATATAAGCCCTCCTGGAGGGCATAACCTGATGGAGAAAGGAATTCAACCTGAGTAACACACCAGTAAGCATATGCAACAAGGGGAGGAAAAGT
This sequence comes from Chinchilla lanigera, assembly GCF_000276665.1. Lineage (NCBI taxonomy): Eukaryota > Metazoa > Chordata > Mammalia > Rodentia > Chinchillidae > Chinchilla > Chinchilla lanigera. The sequence goes on along the minus strand of NW_004955415.1, from coordinate 14,680,699 downwards.
GGGTACAGCTATATCTGCCTCTGAAGGAAAATACAGAATTCATCTCTGGAAGAAGACCTCTTTTTTTTTTTTTTTCTGCAGTAGTGGGGACTGAACCCACAACCTTGCTATTCTAACAAGTAATCTCCATGGTCTACAGTAACCCAAGTTCCTAGCCCTGGAAGGATACATCTTTCTCCTTTAGAGAACAGACATCAGCAAAGAGGACAGCCTGCTTAGGAATATAATTGCATTCCATAAAATGTGTAATTTCTTTCTCTCTTTCTTCCTCTTAGGCGGCTCCTGGGAGGCCAGTGCTGGCCCCTCCCTGTTCTGACTTCCTGTCTGCCAGATGATCTCTCCCTCTCGCTGAAGTTCCCACCACTGTGGTTCCATCCACTGTGAGGCTTTCCCCAGAGCCCATTGATGCCAGCACCATGCCTTTGTATCTCTAAACTATAAGCCAAATAAAACTTTTTCTTTACAAAATCACCTAGCCTCCTGTACTTCATCATAGTAACAAATAATAGCCTACTGCAGGGAATTTTTTTTTTTTTTTTGTCTTTTTGAGACGGGGTCTCACCATGCTGTTCAGGCTGGCCTTGAGCTCATTTTGTAGCCCAGGCTGGTCTCAAACTCGCAACAATCCTCCTGCCTCAGCCTCCCAAGTGCTGGGATTACAGGCATGCGCCACCATGTCCAGCCTTGCAGGGAATTTTTTGTTTGTTTATTTTGTTTTTTGTTTTTCTGAGACAGGGTCTCGCAATGCAGTTCAGGCTGGCCTTGAGCTCACTTTGTAACCCAGGCTGGTCCCGAATTCACAATGATCCTCTTGCCTCAGCCTCTGAAGTGCTGAAATTACAGGCATGTGCCACCATACCCAGCTGCAGGGAATGTTTAATTAACAATTAAAAATTTTTGCAATGTCATCATCTGTCCCTCTATATGTTTTTAACGATCTACTACAGTACAAGATGCTGGGGTCATCAAGGTGAAGAGCATGTACTCCATGTTTAGACAGAGGCAAGGCAGAGAGAAAAGCCACGTGTCCTGATACCCAGGTAAGATTGACAGTGGCACAAGAGGAAGCAGAAAGTCAGGGTGAATGAGAAAATGATGCCTACTAGATACAAATGCCCTGTGAGAGGTCCTGCTGATGCTGAGGTGCTGGGTGTCCCACGGCACGAAGGATGGGTGCTCGAGAATTGACATTTGAATACTAAGGGATCCAACTCTACTGAGCAGAGGATTTGAGGCCACTCGGAAGGCGGACACGTGAGTCACACAGCTGAGTCTCACAAACCTCACAACCCACAAGCTTCCTCCTTGCTTTGCTGCAGAACTGCTCTGTGGTTCCTGCTTTTTTGTAAATAAGAAATACATTTTACAGGAGAAATTCCTCTTTCCTTACATTTGGAATTCCAATGAAATACAATAGCTAGCTAAAGATATAATTCCGGAAGATACTTCTGATACAAGAAAAAGACTTCTGAGCTGGGGGTATAGTTCTGCAGTAGACTGCTTGCCTAGCATGTGTGAGACCCTAGGTTTGATATCCAACACCACAAAAGAAAAAAAAAAATTTTCAATTTACTTTTGAAAAAACATACCATGTTTGCACTACGAGATATATTCTAGTAATGTTACTGGCATTAAGTTATAAATAAACTTTGGGGCACAAAGGCAAAAAAGATCAAGTACACAGGCTCCAACACTGTGTGTGTGTGTGTGTGTGTGTGTGTGTGTGTGTGTTAATTGGGATTAAACCTAGGGCCTCCTGCATGCTGGACAAGTGCTCTACCGCTAAGCTATACTCCCAGCCCCCCTTAAAAAACAAAAAACAAAAAACTTATTTTTAGACAGGGCTTCCTTCCCCAGGCTGGCCTCAAACTTGTGATCCTCCAGTCTCAGCCTCCTGAGCAGCTGGGCTTACAAGTGTGCACCACGACACCTGATGCCTCCATCCCAGTTTTGAACACACAAGAGCTCAAAAATATTCCCATAAAGTCGTGTGAACATGCTGGCTCCCAGAGGGTGGGCCCCCAGC
>NW_004955415.1:14672578-14676713 GCF_000276665.1 Chinchilla lanigera | reverse complement strand
TAGATAATAATACGTAAAACGATAACCATTGATAATTTCCTACCATTTTGTCTGTAATTTGCTAAGTCCCCCCTATTATTATGTTATCCTTCTTTTATTCTTTAAAATAAAAAATTAAAAAAAAAAGTCGTGTGAACAGGGATACTGCAAACATGTACTAATAGAAACAAAAATTAAAATTAAGGTCACATGAATAGGGAATCAAAAGGGAGCAATGGAGCTATAGATTTTCTAGAAAACATCAATAGAGAAAACACCACATGCCAGAATCTATGGGATACAGATAAATAAGTGGCCAGAGAAAATCCATAGGTGAAAGCCCAGGATCAATTTTTTTTTTAAAGATTCAAAACAGAAAAATTAAGCAGTGAGTTAGAGATAAATAAAATGAAGATAGGAGTTAGTGGAAATAAAAGCAGAAGTGAGTTAAGACCGTGTTTAAGTGGTGTCAGTCCAGGTCTGCAGTACGTAATGACCACGCCTACTGTGGGGAGTTGGTGCAGGTATGTGACATATCTCAATTCTTTTATCATCCCTTCCTCTCCCTCCTCCATCTCTTGGTTCCCTTCCCATTTGCAAAATGTCTCCATGTGTCTTATTATTTTTTATTTTGTTCTTTATTTATATTTTAGGCTTCCTATAAAAGAAACCATGGATTGTGTGTCTGATTATTTCACTTAACATTTTGGTCTCAAGGTACATCCGTTAGGGCTGGGGATATAGTTCAGTGGCACAGTGCCTGCCTGGCAAGTACAAAGCCCTGAGTTCGATTCCCCGTACCCACCCTCACCAAAAAGGTGCATCCATTTTTCTACAAATGACTAGTGTATCCTTCTTTATAGCGGAGTAGTACTCCATTGTGTATAAATTTTATAGCGGAGTAGTACTCCATTGTGTATAAATTTTCTTTATCCATTCATCTGTTGACGGGTAAATAGACTGCTTCCAAGATTTAGTATTATGAGTTGTGCTGCTACAAACATGGGTATACATGTATCTCTGTAATATGGTATCTTTAACTTTCTGGTGAAGATATCTAGAAGGGGAATAGCTGGGTGAAACAGAATTTTTTTTTGCTGAGACTGGGTCTCACTATGTAGTTCAGGCTGGCCTCAAACTCACTATGTAGCCCAAGCTGACCCTGAACTCATGGCAGTCCTCCTGCCTCAGCCTCCTGAGTGCCAGGACTACAGGAATACACCACCACCATGCCTGCCTTAGTTTTGGTTTTCTGAGTAATCCTCATAATGATCTCCATAGTGATTGTACTAGTTTACATTCCTACCAACAACACAGAAGTGTTCTGCTTGCCCTGCACTCTTGCCAGCATTTGTTATTGGTTGATTTTTTGATGCTAGCCATTCTTTCTGGAGTAAGGTGGAATCTTACTGTTGTTTTAATTTGCATTTCTCCAATGGCCAGTCATGTTGAACTTTTTCATGTATTTACTGGCCATTTGTTCTTCTTTTGAGAAGTGTCTATTCATTTCAGAGGCCCATTTTTTTGATTGGGTCTTTCTTTGGGAGTCTGCTCTTTTTGAGTTTTTTTGTTTTGTTTTGTTTTGTTTTTGTTTTTTTCCGGTACCGGGAATCAAACTCATGACCTTGCGCTTGCCAGGCAGGTGCTGTACCACTGAGCTAAATCCCCAGCCCCTTCTTTTTGAGTTCTTTATGTTAAATTAATTAGTTCTAGATATTAGTATTTGGTTTGAGGTGTGGCTGGCAAAAATTTTCTCCCATTCTGTAGGTCATCTCTTCACTCTGTTGGTTGTTTGGTTTGCTGTGTGGAAGCTTTTTAATTTCATGTGATCCCATTTGTTGATTCTTGGTACTATTGGGGTTCAATTCAGAAAGCTTTTTGCTTGTGCTTTCAAGAGTTTTACCTATTTTATCTTAAAGCAGGTCACATGTTTCTGCTTTAATATTCAGACCTTTGAAACATTTTGATTTTAGTTCAGTACAAGATGAGAAATATGGGATTAGCTTCAATCTCCTGTATGTGGAGAGGCAAAGGACCCAGAATAGCCAACTCAGGACTGAAGGAGAAGAATAAAATTAGAGGACTGAAATTACTTGACTTCATGAATTATCCTAAAGCTATAGTAATGGAGACTGTGTAGTATGGGTGAAAGAAAAGACAAGTGCCAGGCATGGTGATGTACGCCTATAATCCCAGCATTTGGGAGGCTGAGGCAGGAGGATGGGAGTTTGGAGCCAGCCTGGGCTATATAGTGAGTTCAAGGACAGCCTGAATTACAGAGCAAGACCTTGTCTCAAAAAGACAAAAAAAAAAAAAAAATTACAGTGATACATACATACCCATGTTTACAGCGGCACAACTCCTAATAGCTAAATCTTGGAAGCCGCCTATATGCCAGTCAACAGATGAATGGATAAAGAAAATGATGTGGTATTTTCCCACAATGGAGTATATACCATAAAGAAGGATAAACTGCTGGGTGTGGTGGTGCATGCCTGTAATCCTAGCACTCGGGAGGCTGAGGCAGGAGGATCATTTCTAGTTCAAGGCCAGCCTGAATTGCATAGCAAGACCATGTCTCAAAAAGACAAAAAAAAAACTAAACAAACAAACAAAAAACCAAAGGATAAGTTTCAGTCATTTATAGGAAAATGGATGCATCTTGAGACCATAATGTTAGTAAAATAAATTAGACACACAAGCTTAAATATCACATGGTTTATCTTATATGAGAAACCTGAAATATAAATGCCGATCAAAACAAGATAGATAATAAGAAACAGGGAGATGGATCTTTTACAAATGAGAAAAGGACCAAGAGCTGGAGGGAATAGGGAGCGAAGGAAGGGGAAAGGGATATAAAAAGATGTGCTATGTGCACGTACCAACTCAGCACAATGAATGTAATCAGATGTACTGTAGATGTACATACTAATAAAAGTTAAGGGCCGGGGGATAGAGCTCCGTGACACGGCACGTGCCGGGCAACCACAAGGTCCTGAGTTCAATTCCCAGTACCAAAAAAAAAAAAAAAAAAAACTTAAAAAAAAGGAATAGACAAATAGATCAAGGGGACAGGATAGAGATCCCAGAATAGATCTGCCTTAATACAGTCAACAGATCCTTCCAGAGGAGTTAGGCAATACAATGGAACGAGACAGGTTATCTTTCAACAAATGGCACCAGCACAACCCCCACCCCAAGTCACAAATCTGGATGCACACTTTACATCCTTCACACAAGTGAACTCAAAGTGGATCATGGATTTATGTGTAAAACACGGAAGTATAAATCTCTTAGAACAGGAAAAAATCTAATTTGGGGCATAGAGATGATTTCAGATACCAAACACCACAGGGACGATCCTTATAGAGAACAATTAGTAAGCTGGACTTCAATAAAATTAAAACGTTTAACTCTGTGAAAGATAATGTCAAGAGAACCAGAAGATAAGCCACAGAAAATATTTGTAAAAGATACATCTGGAAAAGGACTAGCATCCAAATATACAAAGAGCTCTTAAAGATCAATAGTAAGAAAACCACCAATTTTTGAAAGCTGGCGAAAGGGCTGGGAGTATCACTCTGGCAGGCTCTGTGAATAAGGTCTAATGTGAGTACGGCTCTGCTTTGATCCCCAGCACTTTGAAAATATTGAGCAATAGGGCAGGGCGGATGCACATGCTTGTAATTCCTGCACTCAGGGAGGCTGCAGGCAGAGGGCTGCAAGTTTAAAAACAGCCCAGGCAACTTTACAACCTCCAGAGACTGTCTAAAAAGGGAGGTGGGGGTTGGGACTGAGATGCTGCACAGCACAAGGTTCTGGGTTCAATCTCTAGTACTGCAAAGTAAATAAATTAGCTAATAATAAATAAAAGTCAATGTTAAAAGCCGGGCATGGTGGTACATGCCTGTAGTCCCAGCTAGCTGTAGTCTAGCAAGAGGACCACTTGGTCTTAGAAGTTTGAGGCCAGCCTGGGCAACATTGCAAGATCCTGCCAAACAAAACAAAACAAGCCAGGTGTGGTGGTGCATGCCTGTAATCCCAGCACTTGGGAGGCTGAGGCAGGAGGATCGTTGTGAGTTTGAGGCCAGCCTGGGCTACAAAGTGAGCTCAAGTTCAGCCTGAACTGCATAGCGAGACCCTGTCTCAAAAA
>NW_004955415.1:14659010-14672478 GCF_000276665.1 Chinchilla lanigera | reverse complement strand
AAAAAAAAAAAAAAAAAAAAAAAAAAAAGGAGAAAAGAAAAACAAAACAAAACACAAACCCTGAACAGACACCTCAACAAAGCAGATATACAGATAGGAAGCAAGCAAGCATATACAAGATATTCAGTAAGACCCGTCTTCAAAGAATTGCAAATTTCAACAGCTCCCTGTGTTAGCAGCCCTCCTAGCACTTGTGGCCAGCAGCTACTGGCAGCTGCCTGGAGCCCTCCGAGCAGCCAGAGCCAGCAGTTCCTGGCAGTTTCTGGGCCTCATACAACAGCTCACTGCTCTCCCCGGCTGTCCAGCTGCCCTCCAGGTTAGCAGCCCCAGCTGCGGGCTGCCTCTGTGCAAAGGTCCTGAGGGCTCCCAGCTCTGAGTGCAGTCAGCTCAGCCTGCTCTACTTGAGATGCAAATCACAGCAGGCAAAATAAAATGACCTGAAAGAGGCTTTCTGAGGTGTCATGGAGCCCCATAACAGGATGAGAGTTCACCAGCGTGTCCAATGGGGCACTGCGTGTGTGCCGTGCCCACCTGCCCTCGCTGTCACAGGTAGGAGAGGGGCCCTGGGGGGTCAGAGTGGGGGACAGAAGCATCCAGAGAGGCTGCAGGGTGGAATCACCAGAGGTGCTCAAGGGGCATCTGATGTAGTGCCTGTGACCAAAGCCAGTCTCAAGGGGCATCTGATGTAGTGCCTGTGACCAAAGCCAGTCTCCCTGAGATGACACAAGAATTTGGGGCTGTGAACGATGGAAGAAAGAGAAAGACAAAGTACCTCTGGCGGGGCGCTGGACCCCCGCTTCTCGCTCTTGCCACAGAATCTAGCCAGCACACTCTTTGGTATCCACACAGCTGAACTGAAAACTATGTTCACACAAAAACCTGCACACACATTCATGGCAGTTTTATTTAGAACTGCCAAAGCCTGGAAGCAGACAAGCTGTCTTCAGCAGGCGATGGGTGAGTAAACTGGTCCGTCCATGTAACGGTTTATCATTCAGCAAATTTTTAAAAATGAGCTTGGTGGCACACGCCTATAATCTCAACACCCTGGAGGGCCGGGGTAAGAGGACTGCAAGTCTGAATGTAGCCTGGACATCTTAAAAGATTTAGCGAGACTCTATCTCAAAATAAAAAATTAAAAAGGGCTGGGGAGAGCCAGGCGTAGTGGTGCATGCCTGTAATTCCAGCACTTGGGAGGCTGAGGCAGGAGGATCGTTGCAAGTTCAGGCCAGCCTGGGCTACAAAGTGAGCTCAAGGCCAGCCTGAGCTGCATAGCAAGACCCTGTCTCAAAAAGACAAAAAAAAAAAAAAAAAAAAGGGCTGGGAATGTAGGTCAGTATGAAGACCCTGGGTTCAATCCCCAGTACTGAAAAAAAAAAAAAGCAGGAGTGGTGGTACATGCCTGTAATCTCAGCACTCAGGAAACTAAGGCAAAAGGATCACTGTGAGTTCAAGACCAGTTTAAGGCTTGTATAGTGAGACATTATCTCAAAACAAACAACAACTAAGTGAAAGAAACCAAAGCCTACAGCTGTGATTCCAACTATATGACACTGACACAGGCAAAACCATTGAGACAGTAAGAAGACCAGTGGTCCCCAGGAGTTGGGCTGGACAGGTGGTACACAGGAGGTTTTTAGGGCACTGAGACTGCTCTGCAGGACACTGTTGTGACAGACACACATCATTAAAGAAGTCACAGTGTGGCCAGGCGTGGAGGTGCACACCTGTAATCTCAGCGGTTAGGACGCTGAGGCAGGAGGATCACCATGAGTTGGCCAGCCTCAGTGACATAGTCAGTTCAAACCTGGCATTTTTTTGAGAACCTGTCTCAAAAAAAAAAAAAAAAAAATTAATGGCATGCACTATACCAAGAGTGGATTCTAATGTAAACTATGGACTCTGAGTGTCAACGCAGACTCCTCAGTTGTAACAAAAGGGCCCCTCGGGTGCAGGATGCTGAGAATGGGAGGTTGTGCATGTGTGGAAGGCAGGAGTATACGGGAACTCTCTGTATTACTTGTTTTTTGCAATACTAGGGACTGAACCCAGGGCCTCATGCATGTTAGACAAGTGCTCTACCACTGATCAACATCCCCAGTCCAAAAAGTTGGTCCTAAAAATAAAATCTAAGACAGGAATAGTAGTGCATAATTGTAATCCCAGTGCTCTGAGAGGCTGAAGCTGGAAGATCGAAAGTTGGGGATTGAAACCAGAGCCTTAGCATTGAGCTACAGCCCCCGCTTTTTGTACTTTTTATTGTGAGACTGGTTCAATGAGTCACCAAGTTACCCAGGCTGGAGACAAACCTTCGATCCTCTTGCCTCACCCTCTCAGACTGCTGGGATTACAGGCGTGCAACACCATGCCCGGCTCAGGTGAGTGATTTGAAACCATCACTAAAAACTGCTCATTAAAGACTTACCAGCTGGTGTCTGGTGTCCCACCCACATCCCCTTGGGCCTCATTGCGGTGCAGCAAGTGCAGTGCCATAACTGAGGGCCTTTTCTGAGGATAGAAAAGCCAAGGACTGGCTGGCAAGGCAACTAGGGGCTGAAGAGAGAGGGCAAGCAGCACAGCCCTCCCCACCTCACCCCTCAGAGGTACACTGGCCCAGGCTGAGCAGTGCACTCCCATCCTGTCGGCGGGGAATGACAGCACACCCGAAGGCTGCCTCCCCTCTGACTTCCTGGGAGCACCTCAGATCAGCCACCTGTGCCTAATCCTTGCCTCAGGCTCTGTTCTCGGGGTGCACGCTAGCCTGCCACCGGTGACGCACATTTTGATAGAGGAAGCAGGTGCCACCATCCAAAGGAGGTACGTAAGGAGAAAGAGGTGAGGTGAGGTACAAAAAAAGAAGCCTCCTAAGAAATCTCTTTTTGTGTATGTGTCTTCCTGAGACAGGGTCTCGCTAAGAAATCTCTTAAGCGGATCCTAGAGCACAAAACAAAGGCACCTGGCTGGAGAGAGACGCTTACCCACAGGAGCAGACTGTAATCATGAAACTCACAGCAAGAGCGGGTGAAGTCACACAGCCAGTACTTTTAATAGGAAATGAGAAAGACGTCATCCAGGCATTCGGCGATGGCGAATGAGGAGAGTCAGTGAGTATGTCCTCTCTCTGGACAAAGTCCCCCACGATGTTGTCTAAGGGGACTAAAGGCAGGGACCAGGGCCTGCACAGTGCCAACCAGCTCCCCACTGTAAGGGCTGTCTCAGGGGCCCCTTCGTGCAGTGGTGACTGGTGCTCTGGAAGCGGGGTGCACTCCAGGCGGCCCTTCCTAGTTGGGGCTGGGGTCAAGGACTAGCATGGCCAACACACTGCAGTGGTCGGAGTCACCTGGTACCTCTGGGCTCAGGATGTTCTGTGATCCCACTGACCCGAGAACAGGCAGAGCCCCCCACAGCGCTGCTCAGCCCCCTTGCTACCAGTTTGTCTCGCCCAGGGTCCTGGGCGTGGGGCACATCAGTGTGGGCAGAAGGCCGGGCAAAGCAGACATCAAGCCTCCCCTAGCTGTGTGTGCAATCCATGCCCCCTTCCCGCCCTGGTGGGAAGCCCATGCCAGGGAGGGTCAGCGGGGCCAGGCAGCACTGAATTCCTTCTCCAGAGCCTGGACAAACTGGTCATTGAGGAAGAGCAGCTGGCCGTGAGGCAGGAAGCGGGAGAGGATGCCCTCGACGTGGTCGGCCCGCAGCAGGAGGCTGGAGCCGGGGGCCAGCAGGCGGAGGTGGTCCAGCAGGAGGCGGGCCAGCAGGCGCAGCGTGCTCTCGGCCAGCAGCAGGTTGTCGTGGGCATCAAGCACCAGGGCAAAGCCTAGGGACAACACTCCCAGCCACACCACAGTCCGAGGCTCCTGGAAGGGGTCCCCTGCCGCCAGCCCGAAGACCCCCTGTGGGGCCTCGTGCAGGGCCACAGGCTCGTCGGAGGGCTGGGACTGCAGGTCCGAGGATGGGCGGCCTGATGCCAGCTGCTGCAGCTGGCACATCGACTCCACCTGCCTGGGGCAAGGGGGCAGGTCAGGCTGGTGGGTGAGGAGCCCCCACACCAACTTCTGTCCTCATGACACCCCTGGAGTTGGGAGCTGCCTTCATCACATCTCAGGTGAACAACGGGTTCAGAGAGACCAAGTGACCCACTGAGGGCCACACAGCCCGGAAAAGTGACCCTATTTGGGAATGGAGTCCTCAGCCTCACAGCCCTGACTCACTTGACTCCATGTGGCCAGAAGGCAGGTTCTGAAGCCAGCACCTTGGACAGGAAAAGTGTCCCAGGGGAGGAAAAGCCACCCCTCCTGCCTCACAGAGTCAGCGCCATCGCTCAGCCTGCCAGGCCAGCCTTCCTGCCCTCATCCTTTCCTGCCCTCCTTTCTGAGTAAAAAGGTCCTTCCCTTCTTCCCTGTGACCCGCAGGACTTTTTGTTTTTAAGACAGGGTCTCACTCTATAGTTCAGGCTGGGCTTCAACTCACTATGTAGCCCAGGCCAGGCTTGAACTCAGCAATCCTCCTGCTTCAGCCTCCTGAGGATTATAGGAGTGTGCTACAATGCTTGACCCATCAAGACTTTTGATAGAAGATCCCTCCAATCCTTCCTGAATTGCTTTCCAGTCCAGGAAAGGCTCAATGTAAAGGCCTTTGTTTGGTCTTCTGTGCTCCAGGGAGGGAAATGAGGTCAAGAAGAACACAGGTATGGAAGGAGCTGGCACGGGGTACCCAGAACACAGAGTGGCACCTGCTGCTCTGTCTGGAGCTGGGCTGGGTGGGGGTAGTCAAGGGTTTTCCAAACTGTGCTGTGGAGGCCAGACTTTCAGGAGACCCCAGCTATAAAGGGTCTCTGTTGGGCCGGGGATATAGCTCAGCAGCACAAGCGCCTCCCGGCAAGCACAAGGTCCTGAGTTCGATTCCCCATACCAAAAAAAAAAAAGCCTCTGTGCGCTACCTTCTCTCTACCATCGAGACACAGTCTATGGAGAAGTCCGCACTGCAAAGCATGTTCAATAACATATAGGTTCAATAAATCCTAACTATAATAATACTGATACTAGCATTATGATTTAAGCTTTCTTCCTATTAACATTCATGAACACCTGCAGAAGACCAGAAGAAACATCACTCTAAAACTGCACTGGGGCGTGGTGGTATATGCCCACATCTCAGCACTTGGGAGGCTGAAGCTGGAGGATCACCAGACTGGACTACAGAATGAGTTTTCAAGGCCAGCCTGAACTTCAGTGAGACCCTGTCCCAAAGAGTAAACACAATAAAAATTTCTCTCTGCTTCTCTGTGTCACGCCCCCCCCAATACCTATCATAACTGGCCACGTGTTCAGTGAAGCCTGGGGCTGAGCTATAGGATTACCTGGCCACGGCCAAAATCTGCTCCTTGCGGAGAAGCCTGTCCCTCTCTGCACCATGTGGCCGCGTGTCATCCGGCGACTTCTCAGCTCCAAAGACACAAGAGTAGAGCACTCGGCAAAGGCCTGTGTCCTCTCCTTTCGGGGCCCTCAAGGTATGGATGAGGAAGGCATGAACCATGACTGAACGGTATTCCAGGAAGCACAGGCCTGGGTGAGAGCGGAAAGTCAGCTTTGGAGGCAGCACCTGAAGGGTGGGGCCTGCCAGGGGCTTCGTTTGTGAATTTGTCCTAGAGGACACATGTGTGCTGTGGCTCAGATGCTGATTCTGGGCACCTGCCCAAGACATACACCAGCCTCTGAATACAAGTCCCTGGACAGCACCAAAACACAGAGCCCAGTGGTGAAGAAACTTTAGACAAACTCAACCTTAGTTGTACAAACAACTGGCCAGGAGTCTCCAGAAGTGTCCAGGAAAACCCAGAGCTGCATAAGACAGAAGGAAAAACTAAAGATCCTGACAGCTGCATGCAATGGGTACTCCTGGAACAGATCCTGGACCTAGAAAAGGTCATTTCCATAAAGGGCTTTCTTAGGACACTGGAAACATTTAAATATGGACAACTGTGGTTTAGAAAAAAGTCTGATCGTTGTTACATTATTTTGTAGGAAGGGGACTTTGTTTTCAGAAAATATACAGGGATATGCCTCTATAAAGGGATACCACATTTGCGACTACCTCAAATAGTCCTGGGAAAAAGGTATAAAAGAGAGGAAATGATAAAGCAAATGGGGCCAAAAATGTTAACTGGAGAATTTTTTCAAAGGGTATATGAGAGTTGGTCAAATTATTTCCAAAAAAACTAGTAATTGGGGCTGGGGATAAAGCTCAGTGGCACAAGTGTCTGCCTAGCAAGTGCAAGGTCCTGAGTTCGATTCCTAGTACCAAACAAATAAATAAATAAAATTTAAAAAACAAAAAAAACTAGTAATAATGTTATCTGGCTCAGTAGCGGCTCTGGGGTTGAAAGGTAGCGGGTACAGAGTCAGCCACCAAATAGCCACAGTTAAGGTCAAACTAACTGTCAGCTGGGCAGGGTGGCACATGCCTGTAATCCCAGTACTCTGGGAGGCTGAGGCAGGATTGCAAATTGGAGCTCAGCCTGGACAATGTGGCCACTAGATTCTGTCTCAAAATTGTTAAAGAAAAAAAAAAAAAAGTAAAGGACGGGGGATGTAGGTTTGTACGAAGGTCCTCGTTTCAATTCCAGTGCCACAAAAGAAAAAACAAATCAAAACAAAGCAAAAGGTGCCAGTTTAAATTGGTCAAGCAGGAAGGATTGAACCTTCCCGTCGAACCCGGAAGCTGAGCGCGTCATCAGCCCTCGCCACCTCCTTCCCCTCGCTCTAGAGCACCGGTAGTGGCCAAGGTCCGTTACGTCACTGCCCCTCGCAAGCCCGAGCGCAAAGCACCTTGGGAGTTGTAGTTCCTTACTGGTTAGCTGGGCCTAAGCGGGTACGCAGGCCTCACTGGGCTGCATCTGCAGCACGAGGCCACCGTCGTCGAGACGTAGTGCTCTCCCTTCCCTCCGTCCTGTGGACTTCCGACAGGACCCCGGTAGGAACGGCAGAGCAATGGCGCCGCACAGCCGGGAGCGCCTGCGCAGTAGCGTGGTGGTCGGCGTGGGCGTGGCCCTGCACAGTGCTCCGCGATCCTGCGCAGTCGCTTTCTCCTCCGGTACCCCGGAGGACTTCGCAGTCCTGTGGAAGCCCTTGCTTCGCACTCCAGGAGGGGGCCGGTACGGCCACACCCGCTGCGGGCACGCGGAAGCCCTGGGCAGCCGTACCCCGCCACGGACCGCAGTGGCCGCGAGGGGGCGCAGTGGCCCGGCGGAGTGTGGCCAGCAAGCAGAGTTCCGACCCCGCTACTCTGTTGAGGCTCGTGGACCCAAGTCCTTGGGCCGCTTAAAATGAGATCCCCCGCCCCAACTATGCATACGCGGCTAGTTTCGTGCAGATTTTGTATTGTGGATTCCTTCAGCGGCTCAAGGTTGGGGCCGGCCTTGGCGCAGAAGGATTGAAAACTCCTCCCAACCCCGACAACACTTAGTCCCTGGCTGAACAGTCAACTTGTTGGGTCACAGTGAAACTCTACAGGGACCTGAGGTGAATGCTTAGTAGGGCTGACCATTTTTTCCTTCCACATCTCACCTTCAGCAAGGTCCCTGCCTGATTTCTTGGACTACCAAGGGTACAGTGAAGAAAGCCTGCCGCTGGGCCCACACTTGTAATCCCTGCTACTCAAAAGGCTGAGGCAGGAGAGTCACAAGTTTGAAGCTGGCTTGGACAATTTAGAAAGCCTTGTCTCAAAATAAAACAAATTACAGGGCTAGAAATGAAGTTAGGTGCTCACTGGATTCAGTCGCCCATACCACAAGAAAAGACATCGTCAAGAGATTTTATATCAACCCTAAACTGGGCACTGTAGGGACTAGAGCCTTGCCTTAGGGTGAAGACCTCAGCCTAGAGGTACGGCCCAGAGCTGTTTGATGCCCCGAGGGCCTGCTGGGCCTCACTGCCTGCTGCAGCAGTTCACTCCTTTACCTCTTCGCAGTTGAGCCAAATCCAGGTGTGAACCATAGTTCTGGGTCTCTGAGCACCTCCCAGTGGGTGATCCCTCAGCCTGGAATCACCGTTTCCCTTTTTTGCCCTTCAGATGTGCTCAGACCAAAACTCTGGGGAAGCCTTCCTGCATACTGCACTCAGCTGTCCCCGAGCACCATGCTGAGGTCGGTATCTCCCTCGGGCTGCACCTTTGACCCCCATCTTCACTCCCAGGGCCAGGCCCCTGGGACTGGAGCGACCCATACAAAAGCAAATGACAAGAAATGAGGGACACGGCAGGGCTGGAGATGGAGCCCCCAAGCCTTGGGCCATTAGACCTGGGGGGGTGGCCTGGCTAAGGCAGGAGGGCATTTTGGGCACAGGTGCATTTGCCAGTGGAGGGATGGGCTGGGGAGTGATACTGGCTCCGTGCCTGGGCTCTCTTCCTGCTCCCCAGTCCCTATCACTGAGGGCCAGGGCTGGTGTCTGCAAGCTGATTAGGGTGGAGCTGGCAGAGGGCTCTTGCTGGGGGCCCCCTGGCATCTGAAGCACAGCGTCCCGGCCCTTGCTCGTTCTGCAGGCAGTGAGGCCACGCCACGGCCTAGACCGCGGGAGGGCTGACCTTGTCTCAGCAGTTCCTGAGCTGGCCTGCACGCTGCCCTGGAGGACAGTGGGGACCTAGATGGAGCTGGCCCTGTGAAGGGCTTCACTGGCCTGGGACTAGTGGGGCTACAGCAGAGTGCAGGTTTCCCTTGGTGGTTTTGCTAGGTCCCTTCATGGCCACGGGCTTTTTCTGGGTCCCACCTACACCGCAGTCTGTGTTCCGGGCACCCTAGGAACCCCCACCCACACCAGCTCGGACCCCTCCTACAGCGCCACCCAGCAATGCACACTCAGGCCACACTCATGGCTTGTGACCCAGCAGTTCCACTCCTGGTACGTAACTGGGTGGAAGGGGGGCTGACGGCCACCGGAAAATAACGATGTCTACAGACACTTTATTATCAGCTGCTCCAAGCTGGAAACTCCCCAGACAACCAGGCTTTGGTACAGTTAGTTAAATGCATTGTGCACAACCACTGCATGACAACGAAAAGAGCTACTGATATATACAGGGATGGAGCTCACTGGCATTCTGCTGAATGAAAAAAGCCAGTCAAAAATAGAGATTCCATGTGCTGTGGGAGGCTGAGGCAAGAGAGTTCCCACCAGTTCAAGGCCAGCCTAGGCTACTTAGTGAGTTCAAGGCCAACCCGAACTACATAGCAAGACCCTGTCTCAAAAAAAAAAAAAAAAAAGAAAGAAAGAAAGAAAAATGCAGCCACCACATTCTTCCATTAGCAGAAAGGATACAAATCTACGCAAGCTGTTCAGCATGGTTACAAGTCAGACAGGTGGTTCTCTTTAGGAGACAGAGACCAGAGAGGCATGAAGGAGCTCTGGCAGCCAGGCACATTCTGGGCCTTGATCTAGGCAGTGCTTTTATGAGTGTGCTTACTTTGCAAGTAATGTTTTTATGTTTAATTCAACAAAAACTTTCAATAATAATGAAAACTTCAGCAGGTTGTGGTGGCACACGCCTGTAATCCTGGTACTCTGGAAGGCTGAGGCCGGAAGTTTGCAAGCTTGAGCTCAGCTTGGGCGTCTTAGTAACTTAGAAAGAGCCTGTCTTAAAAAATAAATAAATAGGGGCTGGGGATTTAGCTTAGTGGCACAGCACCTGCCTGGCAAGCACAAGGTTGTGAGTTCAATTCCCGGTACCAGAAAAAAACAAAAAACAACAACAACCCCCCCACACACAAAATAAATAGACTGGAGATCTAGCTCAGTGCAAAGGCCCTGGGTTCAATCCCCAGTACTACGAAAAAAACAAAAACAAACAACATCAAAAAAAAGAAGGAAAAAGAAAGTCAAGCTGGGCATGGTGATACACACCTGTAATGCCAGCTTTTGGGAAGCTGAAGCAGGAAGAACATAAGTTCAAGGTCAACCTGTGCAACTTAGCAAGATTCAAAATAAACAAAGAAGGAAAGAAAGAAAAGAAAGAAGGAGAAAAACCACAGCCAGCCCGTTCAGGGACACTTCTGTCTCATGCAATTATTTTCACATGATTTGTGTCTGTCCATGGACTGCAACAATTCTATGAAAATAATTATTTACTGCAAAGTCTGGTTTTAAATTGAGTGTTGAATCAATAGAATCCTCTTCTGCGCTAGGCTAGGCTTGAGTCAGGCACAGTGGAGATTGGCCACTTGGAAGGAAACTCTGGGCACAGCCTCTGGTGGGCAGATGATTAAGGGGCTCAGAGATGTTCCCAGATAAAGCTGATGTCACACAGCACTGCAGGAATGGAAAGCATTTGGGGCAGAGCTCTGCTCCTCCCCACAGCAGCCACACAGAGATAAGGAGGGGATCTGGAGAGGACTCAAACATGATTGTGAAGGCTGGACGTGGCCTGTTCATTCATGCATGTAATCATGTGCTCCTTCAGATGGGCACATCCTCCTGGCGCTGAGGGCTTCTGGCAGATTGTATAAAGACAGGTGCAGTAGCCAAAGCAGGCAGGGTCAAAGAGAGGACCCACAGATCCGAAGGGGAAGGATTCTAGAGGAGCAATTGTGGGAGACTTCATAGAGGAGGTAACACCTGAACTGGGCTTTCTGGGGAGGTAGGAGCTCGGTAGATGCAAACACAAAGGGGTGACCTGAGAGACCTGGCCTGCAGCAAGGATGGAAGGACCAGCACTTGGTTGCTGCACGGCAGTGGGCTGCTAAGACGATACTTCCCAACTTGCCGGAATTCCTGCAAAGTTCCTCCTCGTGTCCTAAGATTTTCCCAGCCAGAGGCTCTGCTGCCCTGTGCTCTGCTGCGGACATTTACAGATGACGAAATGATGGTGAAGAGCACAGTTAAACAATTCGCACAGGAATAAAATTGCTCCTTTGGTTTCAACCATGGATGAAAATTCAAAAATGGAGAAATCAGGAATATGAGGATTATTTCAACAAGGACTGAGGGGTATTGAATTTGGTGCAGAGGGCTGGGCATGGTGGCGCATGCCTGTAATCCCAGCACTCAGGAGGCTGAAGCAGGAGGATCATTGCGAGTTCGAGACCAGCCTGGGCTACAAAGTGAGCTCAAGTCCAGCCTGAACTGCATAACGAGACCCTGTCTCAAAAAGACAAAAAAAAAAAAAAAAAAAAGTTGGTGCAGAACATGGAGGAACAGGAGCTTCACTTTTCCCTCCATCTTAGTGATAGAGGAATTAGCCAAAGTCATGCATCTGTGGCTTTCCTGTGTGACCTTCAGGACACAGCAACAAGCTAATTATAAAACAGAACAGGACAAAAGGCCACCTATTTGCCTAAGCTGATTACAGAATATCTACGAAGCTTTTGCCTTTCAAAGGTAGAAGACCAGAGCTGGTAAAAAGGGAAATTTTTATGTCATCAGTGGGTCAAATTTGTGGGTTGGCAGAACAGGGCATGCAAGGCTCTTCGTGGTTTTTGCAAATGTAAACCTTACCACTGGATATAAAGGAATCACGTGCTTCTTAGTAGATCACGATACAGAAGGCCTTCTGTAGGGAAATCAGGAAACAAAATGGGGATCAGAGCTTCTTGCACCTGCCCGCTAACATTTGAAGATGTCACAGTTCCAGAAGCCAGTATCTTGGGACAAGATGGACATGGCTATAAATATGCCATAGGAATTCTTAACGAAGCTACTATAGGAATTGCTGCACAGATGCTGGGACTTGCCCAAGGATGTTTGGGCTTCACCATTCCATATATTAAAGAAAGGGAACAATTTGGCAAAAGAAGACTTGATTTTCAGGGGCTTCAACACCAGGTGGCTCATGTGGCCACCCAGCTGGAAGCTACAAGATTACTAGCATGCAATGCTGCCTGGCTTGGAGAAGCTGGGAGGCCATTCATAAATGAAGCAGCTATGGCCAAATATTCTGCATCAGAGACTGCAGGACTTACGACTAGTAAATGCATCTAGTGGATGGGAGGAGTAAGCTATACCAAAGACTACCCTATAGAAAAATACTTCAGAGATGCAAAGAGTGGTACAATCTGTGAAGGAGCTAGCAATATCCACCTGAACACCATTGCAAAGAACTCTGATGCAGAATGCCAACATCTATAAGACTGGCCCCTCCATCATGTCTCTCATTTTAAACCATTACACCATATTGAAGGAGTAAGATTCCATAGCACAGCTGGGTTTACTGAGGCCCAGTAGTCATGATTCTCTGGCTGTCCCTTTCTCTTTCTTCTTTCCAGCCTGTTAAATTAGGCACAGGAGCCGGAGATTTAACTCAGCGGCACAAGCATCTGCCTGGCAAGCCCAACATCCTGAGTTCGATTCCCAGTACAATAAACAAATAGATAAATAAATTGGGCACATGAAATCATTGCTAAAATTTGGGAGATTGCACCCTTATTTTTTCCAAAACAGTTTTTATTATTTATTTATTTATTTATTTATTTATCTTTTTGAGACAGGGTCTCACTATGCAGTTCAGGCTGGCCTTGAGCTCACTTTGTGGCCAGGCTGGTCTCAAACTTGCAGTGATCCTCCTGCCTTAGCCTCCCAAGTGCTGGGATTACAGGCATGCACCACCAACCTGGCCAAAACTATTTTTAAATTTCTGCACGTATTTATATTATCATCTAGTTTCAGAATATGTGGAAGTTTCACTTCATCAACATTTGGAAAAATTAAGACATGAAATATTATTTATAGAAATAGTTATTTTACACTCCTAAACCTTTATGTTGTGGTATCTTTATATTGTAATACCTAAATCTTTATATTGTGCTATAATCAGAGCAATATTTGTTACAGTAGTCATTTTTATTAAATATTTTATAGATTCAACTGTAAGTTACTAAATGAGGTAGAAACTGATAAAAATTTATTCTGAAAATCTAAAACTTCCAGTTGTGCATAGCAGAATGGATGGAAAACAAGGGTGTAAATTTGTAGTTCATATAATTGGAAAAAAAAAACCTTTTTAACCAAGTAAAACAATATAATTTGTTGCTATAATTGACCTGTAAAAGATTTAATTTCATGAAGATTTCAGCAGATCATTTTTAAAAACATGTCCTGTGGGCCAAGGATATAGCTCAGTGGCAAGCACACTAGTGCCCACCTGGCAAGCACAAAGTCTTGAGTTCAATTCCCAGTACAAAAAAAAAAAAACCTGTCCTGCATTAGTTTTGAACTACAAAGTTGGAATAATTTGGTTTAATAATCAGAAAGTGCTCAATACTGTAATATTTTACTTTTTTATTTTAAGGAGTAAAAGAAGGATAACATAGTAATAGGGGGAGCTTACTGAATTATAGACAAAGTGGTAGGAAATTATCAATGGTTGTTGTTTTACATATTGTTATCTACAAGATAGTTTCTCAGGAAAACAAATAGACAAATAATAGTGAGTTACAGACAAAAGTGGTGGGAGATTATCAGTGGTTGTTATACTATACTTTGGGACC
>NW_004955415.1:14657189-14658266 GCF_000276665.1 Chinchilla lanigera | reverse complement strand
TCACAGCTATAGAATACCAAGGAGGCAGTTCTAACTAACATTGCAAGTGAGCCATCTGGGGCAAAAGACATTTTTTGTAGCTTTTTCTCTCCAGCCTCCCAGCACATTGGGACTCTGCAACCACTTAGTATCCTCTCACCAACCATCAGCACAGGCAGCAGGAATGTCGGTGCAGCTCTCTCCGGAGCTCCACCTGCTCCTCCACCACAGCCTGTACTGTCAGGGGAAGAATGGCTTCCAGGGGATCTCCCCAGGTATTTTAAGGTCCTCCTGGTTTACAGCTTCCGAATGGCTCTCGTGACCCTGGTCAACTAGACCTCTGAGTCTTCAGGAGTAGTCTGTATTCTTGTGTTCTCTGAGTCATTGTTCAGTAGCTGCTCCTCTGCTGACTCTGGACCTTTCTGGTTCTCAATGGCAGGGGCAAGAGCTACCTGTCATGTGGCATGTATTCTCAGGGATTTGTTCATGTTGAGATGATTCACACATGTCCCTGGGCAGGCCTCCGCAGCGGGCGTGTGGCCAACTGTGTCATTGCTTCTCTGTGCCATGATAGTTCTCAACCACATGGTGGCTTCCCGGGCACAGGCGGTCCACCTTCCGGGCACCTGCACAACTAGGGGCTGGCCCAATGGCCGGCACTCCCTGCTGCACAGCTTCCCAGGCACCTACTGTAATATTTTTCCATATTATTTTTCACTAGTGAAATTTTTTCTGTATTCCCATTGAATACTATTCCCTCAAACTTCATTCTTGAGTTTAATCCTGAATAGTAATTAATTCAGAAACTGGGTTTTAGTTCAGGTTTCTCCAGAGAGACATTTTGCCCTCATAAAGAAGTACATCAAAGTCTCATGCAGAATGGGAGATACAAGAACAGTGTAGAGTTTGAAAAAAGTGTATTCAATATTAAAATACTTTTATATTTGCAATGACAAATATAAATCTATTGTTTTTCAATACAAATGATAAATATACATAGTCCAACAAATATATAGTAGTGATGCCGGGGCCAGGGATATAGCTCAGTGGCACAAGTGTCTGCCTGGCAAGCGCAAAGTCCTGAGTTCAATTCCCGGC
>NW_004955415.1:14629074-14656372 GCF_000276665.1 Chinchilla lanigera | reverse complement strand
AAAAAAAAAAAAAAAAAAAAAGTAAAAAATAAAGCCCCTGAAGGGGGGCTTGGACATCTTTGGTTGCTGTGATTATGTGAAAGAAGGGGGTTTTATGGATTATGAAGTAGGAGTCAACAGTAGTAAACAGAACCCCAGCTTCTTCCGTGGTAAACCTTGTGTTCAGGTTTCCAACAGCCTTCTATATACATCTGGGCCTTGAATGTGTATTTAACACAGAAAAATTTGTAACTGTGTGTGTATATTTTGTGCATGTTCACAAAAAGGGTTAAAAATAATAATTATATTCTTGTAATGCCAGCATTTTAAGAGGCTGAGGTAGGAGGCACAAGTTCAAACTCAGCCCAGGCAGTTCAGCAAATTAGCAAGACCCCATCTCAAAATAAGGCCGGGTGTGGTGGCATATGCCTGTAATCCCAGCACTCGGGAGGCTGAGGCAGGAGGATTATTGTGAGTTCGAGACCAGCCTAGTCTACAAAGTGAGTTCAAGGCCAGCCTGAAATGCATACTGAGATCCTGTCTCAAAAAGACATTTAAAAAAAAAGCCCATCTCAAAATGAAAAATAAAAAGGGCTGGGGATGTAGCTCAGTCAAAAGGCCTGGGTTCAATCCCCACTACTGAAAAAAAATTAAATTATATATTATAATTAATATATGCACCTGGATTCTTCTGTTAGTGAATCTTCCCTGTAGTTCTACCATGACTTTGGGGCTTTTAAAGCTTGTCTTGAGTGTGTGCCTTGGGGAGTGCCAGCCATTCTTCTCCTGAAGCCTCTTGTTACAGTTTGTCAATTTGAGGATTTGGCTGTCATGGGGCTCCGAAGGTAGAGAACTGTTTTTATTCAGATTTGTATGGGTGGAGCTGGTTTCACCCCAACTGCCAAATTAGTATTGTTAGCATTTTCATTTTACAACATGAAACTGAATTAGTGTCAGTGACTTTAGAATCATGAAAGATCTTGGGGAACTATCCAGCCAATTCCCTCATTTTGAAAGTAAGTAAAGGATTCATAGTATAGGTTATTTTCCCAAGATCCTCTATCCTGGATCAAAGACAAGAGTCTAAATTGGCCTTCAATTTAGTGTTCTTCCTATTGTTAAATATTGTCCTTGTCCAACAGGGGGGAAAAACCCACAAAGGGTGGGAAGAAGCCGCTTTCCGGGACTCAGGGTGTCCAGAGACGAGTCAGAAATGCCTCCTAGTCGCCTCAGTATTGGAGCAGCATGGCGGCTACCTGGGTGAGTCTTCAGAAAAGCTGTAGTTTTCCAGGCGGGGAAGCACATGGTGGCAGTCTCTGCCTTTCTGCAGCTCTTGTCCACCCTATGCTCCTTGAGGTCAGAACCATGTGCTGCGTTCAAAGAGGCCAGAAGGAGCTAGGGCCCCAAGGTGCTTCGGGGTCTTCCTGCCCAGTCAGGAGCAGATTTGTTCATGCGAGGAGACCACTTTGTAGGTTTCTGTTACCTTCCACCCAATGCATTCTAGGCTGCAGGGCCTGGAAGCAGGCAGGGTGGAGCCTGGCACTTTGCTGAGGTTCAACAGGTCAGTAATCCAGGGGCAGATGGGCACAGTGTCAGGAAAGCTGGAAAGGCAGGTGGGGGCTTTTCTGGTCAGGTGGCAGCTCAGAGGCAAGGGGTAGGGACAGGCTGGACCTCCTGGGTTACAAAGTCTGCCCTGAAGACAAGATGGGAGAATGTGTGTTGGGGCAACCTGCTGTACGCCCACTGTGTGAGGCTTTTTATAAATGGCTACTCCAGAGCTTGGGGCAGGGCTGGGCACCTAAGAGGTGCAGATGTGACAGGCACAAAGGTGAGAAGGCACAAGAGTAAAATGTAATAAACCAGTACAGCCCAGCACTCAGGAGGCTGAGGCAGGAGGATTGTGAACTTGAAGCCAGTCTGTGCTACACAGAAAGACTGCCTCAAAAATATATATACAGACAAATAAATATAAAGTGCTACAAAAAATTAGCAGTGCTTGCAGGAAGTGTGGCTGGGTTTTTGACACAGTCTGCCTAGAGGAGTCCCATGGCCACACCCCCCATCGCCCCCACCCCGGTGGACACAGGCCCTATCACCACTGCACACACTCCCAGCCTGCTCTTCTCCACGCACCTCTCTCCCTGCACCCCCACCCTCCTCCACTCTCCGCCTCATGGGGTGGGCCTGCCCCCCAGTGGCAGGCAGCCGGGAACTTGCATTTGATTTTTTTTTTTTTTTTTTTTTGTCTTTTTGAGACAGGGTCTTGCTATGCAGTTCAGGTTGGCCTTGAGCTCATTTTGTAGCCCAGGCTGGTCTTGAACTCACAACGATCCTCCTGCCTCAGCCTCCTGAGTGCTAGGATTACAGGTGTGTGCCACCACGCCTGCTGGGAACTTGCATTTGAATCCCTGGGCCTATGCGGAGACTGATCCTGTCCAACAGTGGCCTTGGGTTCCACTCTCACCCACCTAGCAGGGTCCTGGGTTGCTGAGGACAGCTGAGTGGTCAGCTCTGCTGCTTCTCCCAGCCTCCAGAGGGTTTACACAGCTCTGCCGGTGGGGGTCCTCCCCAAGCACCCCACCATGCCTGCCGGCTGGAACCCCTCAATAACACTGTTCCGGAAGCGGGGGCCACGAGGGTCCAGCCAGCACTTACTTCTGTAGGGCCGGGGCAGGTAGGCAGGCTCTGCAGCCCTGGCCAGTGAGTTCTTGACTGAGTACTGAGAAGCATATTGCGCCACTTCTCAAAAAGCAAAGGAGAAACTGCAAGGAAGAGGGGCTGCGCTTCCTTTGAGAAGCAAGGTGAACTGAAATTGAGTGGGAAGTAGTTGCTGTAAATAAAGGAGACAAAAGTCTGACAATCCTTCTCCCCTGAGCCCAGCTCCCTGACCATCTCGGAATGGCCCAGAACCCTCTGTCTCCCCACACCTCAGGCCACAACCTCCGAACAGCAGACTGGGGCACCAGCTGCCACCTCCTGCACTGTCCCTGGGCTTTTCTCCTGCAACCCCATTGCCCTGGACTTGTCCTAGTACAGAACAGGGAAGGAATCCCACCTAGTCTGGGCCTCCTTTTTTTTTTTTTTTACAAAGGGTATTGCTATATGTAGCTCAGGTTGGCCTTAGCCTCGCAGCAATCTTCCAGCCTCAGCCTCCTGAGTGCTGGGATTACAGGTGTGCACCACCATACCTGGCTAAGACTGACCCTTTAGATATTTTTAGGCTTGACAAAAAAAGAAAAAAAGCCGTACGTGGTGGCACACGGCTGTAATTTCAGCACTTAGGAGGCAGAGGCAGGCGAATCGTTGCGAGTTCGAGACCAGCCTGGGCTACAAAGTGAGCTCAAGTCCAGCCTGAACTGCATAGAGAGACCCTGTCTCAAAAAGACAAAAAAAATTTTTTTTTTTTTAGGCTCATCTTTTGTCCTCCATCTCCTTTCAGTCTCCACGCTGTCCCTAAGCAGTAACAGCCAGAGTGGATTCTCAGCCGGACTTAGGGTAGGCAGGCCCTGTTCTGATGCTTTATAAACACCAGCCGATTTGATGCAACCCACAGCCCTTGAAGTTCGGCCTTTGCTGTCCCCTTTTACAGATAAGGAAGCAGAGGCGCAGTCAGACGCCATTACATGAGCTGCTGGCGGTGTCCACGCGGTGGACTTTAGCCTGTCCCTTCCATTCCCCTTGTTTCTCCTTCTCCCGCCTCCTCCTCACCTGGGAGCTGGTTCTGCCTCTGCTCCCCTAGATCCCTGGAAAGCTAGCCTCCCCAGCCCCCAGCCCAGGACTAAAGGCCCCTTCCTCAGAACTCCCAGTCCCACCCAGGACGCGCCCTCGGCAGGCCTGCCTTCAGGAAAGTAGTCCTGGCCAGGCCCCAGGAGGACGAGGCCATGTGTGATTCGTCCTTTCAAACAGCCGCGCTTCCTGCAAGCTGAGAGCCGGACGCACGAGGCAGCGCGGCCCAGCCGCGTGAGCTGGGCGCCCCTTCCCTCCCGCTGCCCCAGGCCGCTGACTCAGAGCCTGGCAGCTGCGGTCACCCCCACATCGGGGCGTGGCGTGGCGTGCATGCCAGTGCCGCTGGGTGAGGCCGCACCACCCCACCCCCACCCCTGCTTCTTGGCGACCACACGGTCTCCTGCGTGGGGAGGGTGGGAGTGCTTCTTCCTTCAGTCCCACAGCCACCTCCTTTGAACAATAGAGGGCACAAGCTCACTCCATCAAGCAGTCTCTCAGGGCATAATTTTCACAGCTGCAAAGCAGCCTGCGTGACTCAGCTGTCCCCTCCTGATTGCTTCCAGATTCCAGGTGCCCATGGGCCTCCCTGTCGTGCCTGCTTTCTGCACCACCATTATTGCCTGTGCAAAGTAGGTGCCTGTGTTCAGGTCCAGGCAGGGAGTCTTTTTAGAAATCAGACTTTGTTGTCTTTCTTCCTTTCTCTCCTCCTTTCTTCCTTTCTCTTCCTTTTCCCCCTCCCTTCCTTCTTCCCTCTCTCCCTTCTTTCCTTCATTCCTATGTGTGCTACTGGAGGTTGAACCTGGGGCTCCTGCATTGAGCTACATTTCCAGCTCTTTTTATCTTTTCATTTTGAAACAGTTTTGCCAAGTGATCGTGTTGCCCGGACTGGTGCACAAACTTGTGATCCTCCGCCTCAGCCTCTCAGAGTGCTGGGATCACAGGTATGCACCACCACCCCCAACTTAGAAACCATAAATTTTCTAATTGTATTTGCTGTACCCAGGAATCACATCGTCTGGTAAATGAGGAACAACTGACCAGTTGTGACAAGAGCATGGCACGGAGCTCTCAGCACTGCTGGTGGCAAGGTGAGGGGTGCAGGACCCTGCAGAGCAGCATGGGATGGCCCAGTGGAGTTCATTGTCCCGGGCAATGGGGGTTGGACGAATGAGTTCTGAATCAGCAGTGGTGGCAGTTACACAGCACTTGTCAAACTCACGAAGCTATGTACCCAAAGGGGTGAATTTTACTGCACATAAATCACACTTTAATTTTTAAAGAGGTTTATTTTGGCTCATGGCTCTGGTCCAAGGTTGAGGGCCACATCGATGCCCTTGTTGATGGGGCCCTGGGCAGTGTAGGGCATCACATGGCAAGAGACATGAATGTAGCTGGGCATTGTGGTGCACACCTGCAATCCCAGCATCAGGAGGCTGAGACAGGAGGATCACTGAAAGTTTGAGGGCAGCCTGAGCTACAAAGTGAGCTTAAGGCCAGCCTGAACTGCACAGTGAGACCCCCATTTCAAAAGGACAAAAAAAAAAAGATGGGAATGTGTGTTTGCCTGAGCCTTTACTCTCTCTGCCCTCCCCTCCCCCCTTCCTCCTCCTCCACTTCCTCTTCCTCCCCCTCCTCTTTCCCTTTTCTTCCTCCCCTCCCCCCTTCCTCCTCCTCCACTTCCTCTTCCTCCCCCTCCTCTTTCCCTTTTCTTCCTCCCCTCCCCCCTTCTCTTCCTCCTCCTCTGAGTCAGAATCTCCCTGGCCTCAAACCACTTGGCTCAAGTAATCCTCCTACCCCAGCCTCCTGAGTAGCTGGGACCACAGGCCTGTGCCACTGAACCTACCTATACCTTCACATTTTAAATTTAAAACACAGTAAAAAAAAAAAAAAAAAAAAAAAAGCCAGGTACATAGGTGTACCCCTGTAATCCTAGCTCCTTGGAGGCTGAAGCAAGAGGGTCACAAGTTCGAGGCCAGTCTGGGCAACTTAATGAGACTCTGTCTCAAAATAAAAAAATAACAAAAGGCCAACGATGTAGCTTAGTGTTGGAATACCCCTGGGTTTAATCCCTGATACTGAAAAAAGAAAAAATTAAAAACAGAAGAGGGATAGGGATATAGCTTTGTGGTGGAGCACTTGCCTGGCATGTATGAGTCCCTGGATTCAATCCCCAGCACCAAAAGCACTGATTAATTAATTAATTTCAATTTAAAAAGAAAAAAAGGATAGAATGAAATTCAATCAAAAGCCAGGAGTGCTGGGGATTTAGCTCAGTGGCAAAGCGCCTGCCTGGCAAGCGCAAGGTCATGCATTGGATTCCTGGTACCGAAAGAAAAACAAAGAAAAAAAGAATTGCTTTACACAATGGAAAAGCTGGGCGTGGTGGCGCATACCTGCAATCCCAGCACTCAGGAGGCAGAGGCAGGAGGATCAGTGTGAGTTTGAGACCAGCCTGGGCTACAAAGTGAGCTCAAGCCTGGCCTGAACTGCATAGCAAGACCCTGCCTCAAAAAAGACAAAAAAAAAAAAAGGAAACTCAATCAAAGGGTACGTATCTGTATCATGGACTGCTACTCAACTATGAAAGAGAATAAGCTCTTGCTAAGCTCTTGCTCAATGCATATCTGAGTGAACAAAGCTGGGCAGAAAGAGTATTAACAGTGTGATTTCATTTCTGGGAAGTCCGCGAACAGACAAACCCACACTGTTATGACAGAGGTCAGAATAGTGGTTTCCTCTCGAGTAGAGAGACAATGGAGGACATGAGGAGCCCCTGAGATGCTAGAAATGTCCCCTCGCATGGGCTAAGGGCTGGTTCCTCGGATCCACACCCAAGCTGATGATGTGTGCCTTTGGTGAAGCAGAGTATTCCCCCATTTATGAAGTTTTTGACCCTTTTTTTCCTTATTTGTACTAAGCCACATCCCCAGTCCCCCCCCCTTTTTTTTCATTTTGACACAGGGTCTCACTGAGTCACTACATTAACCAGGCTGCGCTTGAACATGCAAACATGCTGTCCTCCCATCTCAGCCTCCTATAATCCTGGGATTATAGGATACATTACTTTTAAACATTGTTACTGCAGAGGTTGCTGGTGAGCAGCTTGGTCGACCACTTGGATGAAAATTCTTCCCGCTTCCTGCCTCCCCCCCCCACGCCTCTCCTGCCACCCAGCCAGTGCCCAACCAGTGCCCAGCTCCACACAGCTCTTTCACCGCCTGAGCCCGTGGCACGTGGCCGCTCCCAGCTGCCCCACAGGCTGGAATTCCTGCCCCACCCCACCGGCAAAACAAACTTCAAAACTGGCTGACAGCCCAGGATTTAAACCGCCTGCCCGCCTGCCTGCCTGATTCGCTTCCCTTTACGAGCATCTTGAAGAGGAGGGAGGTTTGTGGGTTGCCTCTGCCCCATCCCCTGACCGTTCCAAGGGCAAAGGGTCCTGGCCTGAGTGTAGCCAAGAGCTCTGATGGTCCTGTCCGCCCTGCCCTCGGGTAAATGCTGCCAGCTCGGCACCTTCTTGTGTGTGGGGAAGACTTTTGTCTCCTGGCTGCACCAAGTGCCTTTCTGCTCCCCACCACTTTTCTCCAGCAAAACAAGCTAATGCCCTCCTGGGAGGCCAAGGAGATCATATGTAGAGCCAGGCATGGTAGTGCATGCCTAGAATCCTAGCACTCAGGAAGCTGAAGCAGGAGGATTGCAACAAGTTCAAGCCCCAGCTGGGCTACACAGACTTCAAGGTCATTCTAAACTATATAGCAAGATCCTATCTCAAAAACTCAAAAAAGTAATAAATAAATAAGTAAAAGTGTCTGCAGCTTACTGAGTGTCCCATGACTGTAGCTGTGATTGATGGTGGCTTATGATACGAATGAATGTGGCCCCAGAAGCCAGCATCTGGCCGGAGTCATGTGACCTGACCTAGTGGGAGAAGGACGGTGACAGCAAAGCAAGCCAGCCCCAGTTCCCCTGGGGGTGGAGCTTGGGAGTCCTGGCCCAGCTGCAGCGCCTGCTTGCCTGTCTGCTTGTTTGTCTGCTGTGCGAGCTGGGGCAGGTGAGCGCCCTCCCTGAGCACCGCCTGCCTGTGAATCCAAGAGCGAGGGCCTCCGACATCTGAGCTCTCAGGAGGGGCAGGCAGGTCTCAGCATGACGTTGGCCAGGGTTCATCTTATCCCCTTCCCTTGAGATCCCTTTCTCGAAGGTCTAGGCCAAGTCTCCTTTCTCCAAGGTTAGGGGGCTTTGTTTTCCAGTGCTGGGGATGGGAACTTCTGCATGATAGGTAAATGTTCTATCGCTCATCTACAGCCCAATGTTTTGTTTTTTTTCTTTTGGTGCTGTGGATCAAACCCAGGGGATAATTCCATCCTCTTGCCTTAGCCTCCCTAAATGCTGGGATTACAGGTTGGACCACTATGCCTGGCTCCAATATTCATTTTGCTATCAGTTGCTTAGTCAGTTGAGGGGCCCCAGAAGCCTCTCTGTGAGCAGAGGCCCAGCCCACAGCCCCTCAAAGCCATACCCCACCCATGTGCCCTTCAGGGGCTGGAGACAGGGCAAGCGTCCTTTAGACTCTAGGGTTCTGGAGTCCCCTTGGTGTGTTAGGAAATAGTCTCCACCTTTCCATCTGCAAAACGGGGTGGGTAATTGTCATACTACCTACTTGAGAATATAAACTTTCACAGGAAGTGGTAACCACACCTGACACATGTACGCACTGTGGAGTTTTTCCTGGTGTGGTGCCAGGGATCAAACTCAGGACTTCATGCACCACTGAGCTGCATCAGCCCGTGTGTGCTGTCAGGCAAAGGCAGCATCTTATTTATCCAGATGCAGGACTCCCTACAATCTCATAGCTTACTTAGGGGGAGTTGTCTGCAGTGAAGGGATTCAGAAAGGATTTCCTTAGATTCCTGGGTTTGGGTGTGGCTCTTCCAAATTGGTTCCTTCCTGCTACTTTGAAGCGATGAATCTGGGGAGTGCCCAAATCCTAAAGAACCTGCCAGGGGCCCTCACGGCAATACTCCTGGCTATACCACCATACTTCCATCTTTGACCATTCTTGAGAAGTGATGGGGTTATTCTTGCCCTGTGGTGCAGGGTTTAGGAAAAGTGAACTCTGAGATGCTCATGTAGCCAGGTGAGGAGAAGGAGGGGCTGAATCCCAAGTCCTGGCAGGAGTGTCATGAAGGAACCAACCAAACTGGGCACGGTATTACACACCCAACAATCCCAGCACTTTGGAGGCTGAAGCAGGAGAATGATCACAAGTTCAAGGCCAGCCTAGGCTGAAATAGTGAAGTCAAGGCCAACCTGAACTACATAGCAAGACCCGGTCTCAAAAAAAAAAAGCTAGAAGGCTTCAGGGCAACCGGGAGGGAGCATCAGGTCCCCTCACCCAGAGGTCTTCCAGCTCTGCCAACCCAAGCCCCTCGTCATGCCACCACTGCTGTAGTCTTGTCGGGGGCCCCATAGGACACAAAGCTGGTTGGTTAACTTGCTCATCAGTGCTTTATTGAACCAAGGGCCAACAGCTGAGGCACTGCACCTCCAAGCACAGCCCTTCCCACATCTTGAGATCGCGAACCCAGAAGTTGCTGGGTCCTTGGTTTAACTGCTCTCACATTTCCTTTTGAATATTTCCAAATGCTAAGCATAAAGACTTCTCCTGACAAAGAGATACATACACACTCCTGCCGCAGGCTGTCATGTTCACCAAAGTGCTTCCACTCAGTTTGTGTGCACATGGATGTGCAAGGCACCATGCATCCATGACCATCCATCCATCCATCCATTTGTCCATGCTTCCATCCATCCATCCATCCATCTATCCGCGGCAGGACAGCAGCAAATTCTGAGCAGTCAGGCCCAGGGTTCATGGCAGTGGGCGCTGGGCTTCAGGGGTGGGGGCCTGACTCAGATCTTAGCCTTTGCCCCGGATGGCTTCAAGGATAATGACATCCCTTTCTGGGGCAACAAAAGCCAAGGCCAGGCGGGCAACTGATGTTCACATCTCGAACCCTAGCCAGATGGGGGAGCCCCACAGCCGGGGTGTGTGTCCTGAGACAAGTAAAATCAGACAAATCAAGCCTGCAGGTAACTCTGCAACAGGAAAGAGTAAGAGCTTATGTGTGTGCTGGAAGTGCTTGTAAGGAAGGACAGGAAAGAGGAAAAGAGAAAGGGTCAACATGACAGACACCGTGGTTCTTGCAGAAGGCAGGGGCAGCCCTGGCCCGGTCAGTGCCAGGGGCAGGGGGCTGGCTGGCTCCCGGGCCATGACAGAGCTCATCTTCAAATCATCAGAGGCTGTGGCTCCCCCAGCAACACACACACACACACACACACACACACACACAGAGCTCTGCTGGACACAGAAAGACAAAGAGGCAACCCAGACAAGGAAGAAAAGTCAAAAGGCCCTGGTGAACACCAAATACTTGCTCTGAGCTGGCACAAACCACCAGGCAGGGGTGACACCAGGGTGTGGAAAATGACTGGAGGGAGACAAGAGGAACTGGGACGGGGCAGACAGCCAGGAGTGCTGTCTTCCCCCAGCTAGCACCTGGGGCCTCTGGCAGGCCCCTCAGACACTGGCACTCAGATTCTGCGAGGCAGGCAAGGAAGGTGGCAAGACTGGCACCTGCACCTCTCACTGGTCCTGCAGCCGGCTGCAGAGCTCCCGCCGGCTCCGCTCCCCAGCCCAGCTGCGTGTCTTGAGGCGGAAGGTCCTCAGCTCCTCCCTGAAGGCCTCGTGGTTCATGGGCCGGTAGTCCTGGGGTTCGCAGAAGTTCTAGGGCAGCACGGCAGAGAGAAGGTAATTTCAGTATGAGGGAGAGGGTAATTTCAGGGGGTATCTAATTCTTGCTTGCAGGCTACTGTCACAAAGAGACTGGCCATCTCCACCCTGGTACCAACCGGGTGTTGTGGGAAAAACTCCTTGTAGCCGCCCTTGAGGATGTACATCTCGGGGTAGTAGAGCCTCGGGTAGTCATTGGCTGCGCGATCACGTTCCCTGATGAATCGGCACCTGGTGGGGGGGTTAGGGACAAAGATGAGAGCTGGGCTACAGCTGGGGGCCTGTTCCCTGCACCCCATCCTAGGGAGGTCTTAGGGAGCCACAGAAGGCGTCTGGGCACAGGAGTGTCTGCCACAAGAAGATCAGTTGCTACCATATAAGAGAGGCTGGGGTAAAGGCAGGAAGGAGGTGGATCAAGGGGGCAGCTTCTGTTTCTAGAAGGCAGCTGTACAATCTTCACTACAGCAACCTGTGGCCTGGAGCAGGAAAAGAAGTGGAGAAGTGACAAGTGGATGTAATTTGACACATTCAAGGGCTCTCAGACCAGACTCAGTGAGCCCCAAAGTTGGGGAGAGGGAGGGAGGGATAAAGGGCCTCCTGGTCCTAGTGCCTGGCTAGGGTGGGAAGCTGTATGCCGGAACCTAGCACAAAGGGAGGGATGAATAGGGGAGAGGAGGGCAGGGCAGCAGGGACAAAGCCTCAGTATAGAGCATCTGGGTGCAGACTCAATCCAGTGAGGCCTGTAGACAGGACCGGTAGTCTGATGGGTCTGGTGGCAATGCAGGGACAGGAGGCAGAGAACAGCCAGCTAGGGCAGAGCACGAAGGGAGACAAAGGAGACTTAAGAAGGCCTGGGCACTGCAGACATCAAGGGAACAGGCTCTCAGCAGAGATCTAACAGCATGAGCCCTGGAGGATGAGCATCAGTGGCCAGACACAGGACCCCTGGACTTTGAAAGGACCCTGGTGAAGACTTGGAACCAGATTTTGTAGGAGTGGTGGACAGGAGACCGATAGAAGGATAATGACAGGAGTTGGGGAGTGGGTGCCATGCAGAGTGAGGCACCAGGTCAGCTCTAAACCATCAGAGCATGCAAGAGGCCCAGGCTTCGGGGCTCGGCTCACACTCTGGCCACACCAATGGCTCCAGTGCCTACAAGCCCGTGCAGGGAATCAAGCGCAGGCACCAGCTGGTGGGGCAGATGCAGCAGGGACTCACATGCGGGGCCCGCGCTCCGATGAGAATTCGCAGTGAAAAATGAGGATGATCCTCTTGTCCAGGCTGCAGGGTGTGATGGGGCACTGAAGCAGGAAGGTTTCGGCATCTCGTTCAAGGGGCAGGTTCACCGCAGTCTGTCAGAAGAACAGGTGGTCAGGCCACCAGCCTGCACCTGAGAGGTAGACCCCTCCCCTTTGCAGTCCCCCTCCTCTTGCTGGCAGGTCCCCTCCATGAGAAGGTAGGCACACCTGCTTCCCACCAATTTAGCTCACCTTGATGTGTCCGCCTTCGTACTCATAGGGGTATCTGCAATCTACAATCACAAACTTCTCCACAATGTTGCTGAACTTGCCCATCAACAGGGCTACCACCTGGAGAGGGGAATGGGGTTGGTGCTTTGCTCCCTGCTAGTCTGGACATGTAATCTACCCTCAGGAAAGGCCAGCAGCCAAACAGTGGTGTCTCATGCACCTGGAGACTGGCTCAGCCCCACTTACGGTTTCTGGAGAGATGTACTTGAGGTCTTGGTGTCTGCCATCCACCGTCTGTAGGAGGAAGGCCTGAAGGGAAAGGGAAGGGGGAGACAGAGTCAGAGGACAAAGTGATGTTGCCAAGACTGGAAAGAATGGGGCTTCCTTCCCAAGCCCAGAGGGCACATCTGCCTTGGCCTTCAAATTCAGCTCTGGTTCCCTCAACAACCAAGAAGCACCTCCTGGGGCTGATACCCAGGGAACAACTTCCCAGAGGTAAATGGAGTAGAACACACACACACACACACACACACACACACACACACACATTCCCTCTCTCTCTCTCTGTCTCTCTCTGTCTCTCTCTCCCTCTTTCTCTCTCTCTCCAAGGCTCTTTGAAGCCTGGGATGAGGCAGGAAAATCTTCCATGCTAGACATTAGTTTGGAGATGTTTACCCAGGCTGAGGCACTACAGATGTCTGGGCAGAGCTGAGGTAGAGTCAGAAAACCAAGAGGAGCCAGAGGGAGGAGTCTGCCTGGGGACAAAGGTTGAACAGATACCCAGAACAAAGAAAGGGGGCCCCTGGGGAGACAGGAAGAGCAGAAGCCACTCTTGAAGAAGTCACAGCTGGTGGCAGGTCAGGTGCCTAAGAGTACCATGGGGTACCTTGGAGTAATCTCCAATGAGTCCGCGGTGGTCGCTGTCCAGGATGCTTTCGATCTCATCATGACACAGGGACTTTGAGCGGAGGACCCGGGCTTTCTGGGAGGTGAGGCAGATGGAGGCCAGCATCAGGGGTGAGGAAGCCCCTCCGTGTCCTATCTGGCTGAGACCTCCTTTTGCTGCCCTGCCTGGGACACCACCAGCCCTTGGCCATCTGCCACAAATCCCAACAAGAGGGTGATAGCCAGGAGTCCCCCCAAGGTGGGGCAGTGGGTGGTGAGATCCAGGCCCTTGCAAGGAGACACTCACGGGTTCCCCAGGCTGCTGCTGCTCCTCAGGGAGGGTCACACTCCTCCTCCGCTTGCTCTGGACGGGCGTGTCCTTGTCCTGCGGCCGCTCAAGCCTCTTGAGGATGGGCCGGATCACACTGCAGGGCATGGATGGGGAGCGGAAGAGCCTCTGGCACTTGCTGAACATGACGAGGTCCTGGCAGGGGTGGCACGTCAGGGGTCAGAGTACTCAGTCCCTTGACCTCAAATCCCACCAGGAGGGGAGGGCCCCACCCCCACCCCCAAGTTTTTTGGGGGGCCATGTCAGAGGCCCACCTGCTCCTCTTCCTTATCCAAGGTCTTGACCAATGGGGCACTAATGAGGCTCTCCATTCCTGGGGGGACTGCATCATCCTCCTGAGGTCACATCAGCAAGGACAGGGTCACAACCACAGGCACAGGCCAAAGCCCTCAAGGCCCTGCATCCTCCAGGACAGTCTTCCAGTAAACACCAGGCCTGCAGCCCGTTGCCCCAGACCTCCATGCTGCAGGGATCCACTTACCGCTGGGACCTGCCCTGACCCGTGAGAAGCCCCTCACCCTGCTCAGCTTCCCCTCCACTTTGGCACCAGCCACTTCCTCTTCTCTGATTGGCCGGAGATCACGTCAAGACTCAGTTACCTCAAATTCTCCTTTTGACCTTGGGGTGCGGTCACAGTCTTCCCGAAGGGGCTCAGAGCTCTCCTCATATGGATGGCCCCCAGGAGGTGGAGGTGGGGGCCTGGTGGCCAAGCCTATTTACCTTTAAATCACTCTCCAGGATGTCCACGAATCCATCATCTTCTTCAGCAGTCCCCTCAGCAGGGCTCAGGGGGAAGCAGTGAGACTGGGCCCTGGGGCTCAGTTCCTCTACCTCCATCTTCCTCTCAGGAGTGTGGCACTGTTGAGAGTGAGACAGGCACAGGCTCTGTCCCCAGTCTCTGGACAGGTGCCCAGTGCCTGGGGGCTCCGGATAATCCTTGCCTTCCCAAGGTTGTATCCTGAGGGCCCTGCACGGGGTCAGTGCCCCTCTTTACCATAAGGTTGGGGGCCGAGCTTGGCCTCTGGGTAAAGGTTTCTCTGCGGCTGGCCCACTCTGCCAGGGCACGAGCAGGGCTGGGAGGTGTAGGCTTCCATGGCATCTTGAAAACAAATCCCTCCTGTGATCAAGAAAGATACCAGAAGTGTCACCGGATGCCAGAGCACCACCCCAGCCTGCCCCCTTCTCTCCTGAGCTCTCCCTTGCAGGCCACAGGAACGCACATTCTCCTTATCCTCCCCAGGGCTGCTGGCAGCTCTGCCACCGGCCTCGCTCTTCTTCCAGCAGTCCAGCGCTTGAGAATTGGTGATGTTTCGGAGCACAGGGCTGTGGCCCAGCAGCCTCACCTAGGGGAGCACAGGGCAGTACTGGAGGCCACATTCTTCTGCCACCAGGCTAGGCACTCCTTTCCCTGACCTGTCCTCCAGCTCCCCAACCACCCAGGAAACCATCTCCCTGGCCCAGCTAAGGGACACTTGGCTACCTCAAGCTCGTGCTTTGAGAGGGACCCTGGGATGCCTCCTGCCCCTGCCCAGCCAGCATGCCTAAGCCTCCAGCAACCCACAGGGGACACTCACGGGCAAGGACTGGAAGCGTCTGATGGCAAACTGCTCACTGCAGAAGGAAGCAGGACCAAGTCAGGGCTGAAGTGGGCAGCAGGGACCAAGGGCAGGCAGGATGTCCCTGCTCTAGAGCCCTCCACGCCTCTGGGGCACAGCCTTTCACAGGCAGAAAGGCTGGGAAGCACTTACCTTCGCATGACCCGGCTGGCTGTCTGGATGGCCTGTTCAAACCTAGGAGAGAGCAGATGGGATCCATCTTCCCCTGTAGCCTTCAAGGGGTGAAGACAAGACTGGGGCTCAAGACAGAGAAGCAGGAGGAAGCCCGCTGTCAGGGGCCCAGGTACAGGGGTGAGGGATGGGGGCAATGAAAGGCTGCCTGGGAGTTTAAAGGCAGCCCTGAATGGAAGGGGGCCCACAGAAGGCAGTGAAGACAGCTGGGCCAGGTCGCAGGGTCAGTGAGGCGTCACCAAGGCAACAGTCTCACCAGCCTGCACACAGGCCTTGCACCTGTATGCAAATCACCCCAGCAGGGGCCATAAGGCCTCTGGGAAAAGCATCCATCGGTCCAGGGATGACAGCCACAGGCACCCAGCAATTTAGGTGTCTCCAGGAGTGGACCCTGGCAGAAGCCTGGGCTTCCCTCCCTTTGTGAAGAGTTGGCCTAGCTTCCTCTAGGACAGGGGTCTGCTTTAGCAGAGGCCCCAGCAGACCACCCCTAGTCACAAATGTACAGGGTCACATCCTCTCCTCCCTTCTGTGGAATTTTCCAGGTCCCAGCCTCTGTCTACCTCCCCCAAAAGAGGTCAGCAGCAAGGAATTCCAACAGATGTTTCTCTGGAGGCTGGGCATAAGCTTCTGACTACAGCGCCCCTCCCCACCTCAGGCTCTGTCACCAGGGACCACCTGCCATGAGGAGTCTTTTGTATATTCCCCCCCCCCCTCTCTTTCTCTCTTTTTCTCTCCAGCTTCTTTCTGAGGCTAGATAACTGTCAAAGCAGAGATGGTGGGGCACTGAGGGTAAAATGTCAAGGGGTGTCCTTCTCCACTCCCAGCCAAACTGGCATCAGGCGTGAGCGATTCAATTAATTTAGTTTCCAATCTGCACCTGGGCCTTGAGGGTAAGGCAAGAACAGCTACTAAAAACCAACCTCCCATCTTCTCCCACCCCACCCAATTCTGTTTCCTGTTTGTGACAAACGCTGTACCCAGACCAGTCTGATCAAAGACAATGGTAAGAAACAGCCACTGCACTCGACAGTCCCTCAGCCCAGGCTGTGGGAGTCCAGCTGTCCCCACTAATGGCTGGCAGCTGCTGTGCCTGCTTGTCCTTAACAGCTGGATAGGAACAGCTGTGCTCTAGAAGGCACACCCATGCCCTCTAGCCAAGGAGAGGTATCTGCACACAGAGCCCAGCAACTTTCTCTCCCTTCCCTCAGGAACAAGGGGTGAAAAGAGTCAAGTGGCACTGAAGCCAGAGGTTGCTGATAGGCCAGGAGCCAAACCAGTCTGAAGGCAACTGATTTTTGATTAGTCTAGAATTAATCTAAATTAGCTGGATTTTTTTTTTTCATTACTGAGCGTTGAACCCAAGGCCTTCAGTCCTTCTTTATTTTTTGAGATAAGGTCTTGCTCAGTCATTAGGTAACTCAGGCTGGGCTTGAACTTGCGATCCTCCTGCCTCATCCTCCCCAAGTACTGGGATTATACGCACATGCCATCACACCTAGATTAGTTGGACCATGTTTTTAAATTAGATATTTCACATATATACTCAATAAGGGATCCTGGGGGATCTATTTTCCCAGGCCTCTCAGTGAGTCTGTGTAGACCTAAGATGTTGACCCCTTGGTGGTCGGGATCCCCCCCCCTTTTTTTTTACTCACATCTGCTCTGCCATCTGGATGTCCATAGGGCTGGGGGAATCCATGCAGAGACCTGCAGGGACAGAGTGCCTTGGTTTAAAAATAGAAGCATTTTCTGTGTACTTCTCTCATCATGCCCGAAAAGGGGGGAAAACCCTATCCATTTTAGATTTGGACACACTAAAAAAATGAAGCAAAAACCTACTCAGAAGCCCTGAGGGTGATACATTGCCCCCTAAAGGACACAGGGTTCCACGCCCTGTTTACTATAGAAACTCTTCCACAGTTTGCGGAAACTACAGTGCAGTCAGGTGTGGTGGTGCATGCCTGTAATCCCAGCATTCTGGAAGGCAGGGGCAGGAGGACTCCAAGTTTGAGCCCAGCCTGGCAACTAGCAAGATCCTGCCTATTAATTAATTAATTAATTTAAAAACTGTATGAAGCTCAGTACCAAGGTCTTGGGTTCACTTCCCAGTGCCATAAAAACAACAAAAAGAGAGAAAAGCAACAACAAACACTACAATGTCTTCTAAGCTTTTTTTTTTTTTTTTTTTTTGAGACAGGGTCTCAAAATGTAGTTCAGGCCAGCCTTGGATTCAGTATGTAGCCCAAGCTGGCCTTGAACTTGCATCCACCCATCCTCCTGCTTCAGCCTCCTGAGTGCTGGGATTATAGGCCTGCACCAGCCCACATGGGAATCAGCATTTTTCTTAAACTGGTTTAAAACAATTTGGAAGACAATGGCTTTTTAAGGGAAAAAGTTACAGACTAAGAGAATGTTCTAAAAGGATCAACTTTCAGCCCTTAGTACCACAGGTGGGGCTGTGGTTTACACTTTGGCGCCAGTTTAATAGGTAAGATCTCTCCTCACTCAGAGGGCCCCACCCTCCTCGCTCAGCAGTCTAGAAGAGTGCAGTGAGCACCAGTAGGAGGTTGTCTTCCTCCCACTTGTGGGCAGGACAGAGGAGGCTCCTCCGCCTACCAGGTTGTGGGAAAGATCTTAATCTGATGAGCTAGGAAGTCTGGAGGGCCAGGTAGTTCCCCCAGACCGCCCCCCTCCCCAGCATTGGGAGATCTCCTCAAGCACCCTGGGACTCACCTGCATCAGAAAACTCTGAGGACTCAGATGACAGG
The DNA here is from genome assembly GCF_000276665.1 of Chinchilla lanigera. Taxonomy (NCBI): domain Eukaryota; kingdom Metazoa; phylum Chordata; class Mammalia; order Rodentia; family Chinchillidae; genus Chinchilla; species Chinchilla lanigera. The sequence goes on along the minus strand of NW_004955415.1, from coordinate 14,638,618 downwards.
GAGGATTCTGACGCCCGACGGGACAGGGATAGGCGAGTCAGCTGACTTCGAAGGGGCAGGGTCCCTACCTGATGCGTTGGGGTATCGCTGGGAAGGGACGCAGGAGAGAAGAAAGGTAAATGCAGGGCTCTGGGGCTGGCCAACCTATGTTCCTATGCTCCAGCCTCCTCAGTGCCCAAGGAGGCAGCTCCCCATGAGGAAGGATCCTCTGACACCATGCCAGGGAGGTAATCAGTCACTAGTCTGCCCTCTTAGGGCAGTGACTCATTCTGGTGAGGCCCTAAAGTGTCTTCTCTGCGTTAATTACATTAGGAAATATCTCCTAGGTGCAGGAAGAGAGGAGCCCAGGGCAAGAGCAAGGGGGATAGGGGGCGCCAGCCCAGGTATTGGGGTCAAGGGCAGCAAAGCGCTACCGAAGAGCCATCCACCCCTTCCTGGAGGACAGTGCAAGATTAGAGTCTCTACTGCGGCTGGGAAGACGCTCCCGGGCTCGCCTCGGGAGCCGGGTTAGCCTTTAATCACACTAACCCTGGGGGCTGAATCGGGGCGCAGGCGGCAGGGAGCGGCAGGAACCTGTGAGAACCACCCTCCAATTCCCCGCTCCGGCCTCGGGATCCCCTGCCTGGGGCGAAATGGTGGCAGTTGGGGCACAGAGATTAGACAGGCAGCGCGGTGGAGGTACAATGAGGGAGGAGGGAGGGAAAGAGGGTCCTCGGCAGGCCACCTGGAAGGTGTGAGCCGCACAATCCCGGTGTCAGCGCCCCTGTCCCCGGTTCTTGAAGCTGGAGCAAGGGCACCCTTTGCTCTTCCCCGACGCCTCCCGCTCCACCTGCTGGACTCCTTGACTCCCACGACCAGCTCCCCGGGTCCCTGGCCCGGCCCTCTCACCTCACGCCCACCCTTCTTGGATTGCCCTACCTGCCGAGCCCAGCGAGCTTGTGCATGGTCTGGGTGAGGGTGGTGACCGGAGAGGAAGAGGCCGCGCGCTCCGGGGACATCAGAAGGCCCTGAGGGTCCAGCTGGCGCCCGGGGAGGTGGCCCGGGCGCTGGGCGCCAGTGCGCTCGCCAGCCGGGCTGAGAGCCGAGCCGGGCGCGGGCTCCTCCATCACCGCGGGGCCGGCAGCAGACGCCGGGTACAGCTGGCCGGGCCAGGGAGGGAGCGGGCCTAGGGCGAGAGGAAGGGGTAGGGAGGAAAAGCTACGGGGCCGGGCGCGAGGGAGACAGGGAGGACAGGGATGCGGGAAGGGTAGGGAGGGGTGGAAGGGCGTAGAGAGCAGGCTGCAGTCCTGGAAGCCTCTGGCTGCAGCTGCCACCTCCACCTCCTTATATATTCGAAAAATAACAGCGGCCGCGCCGCCGGACGCCACCAATGGGGGCGCGGGGTAGCGGAGGGCGGGCCCGGGGGCGGGGCCGCGGGTAGAGCGCGGGGCCGGTCAAACCCGGCTCGCCCGGTAGCCAGGCTTTGGGTGCGGCCAGCCGAGGATTAGGGTTTATCCCTCGCCCTCGCAGACCCCTTTCCTACCCCAGCTCCCGAACCAAAATCGGATCCAGGTCTGCACAGTACCTCCTCTTGGGACGCGGTTTGGAGCTCTACACGCTCCGAGGAAGCAGACACCCGGATGGCCTCAGAAGGACCCGCGCAGTTAACATCCGCGCGACCACCCGTGGGGACCGTGAGATGCTCCACCTGGCTCCGGGAAGTTTCCTAGCGCAGCTGTGCTGCGCGCTCTGCGTGCCCGGTGCGTTTTGCTGCCGGTTCTTTAGCTCGTTCAGGGCCACACGTTTAGACGAGTGGTGGAGCCCAGGTATGCGCCCTCCCTGCCCACAGTGCCCAGGGCCACCAATTCGCAGGCCGAGCCCCTTCGCAGAGGCAGAATGGGTGGGCGCTTCCGGCGGGAGCAGGCTAGACGCGACCCCAAAGGGCTCAAGCTTCTCTGGCATTAGTCATGATTCTGCTGCGGAGAGTTAGGGGACCAGAGAGCCCAGTTAGGGAAGGCTCTCGTGCTCATTGATGGCTTGGCTAATTTGGTGTCAATGGCAGCGTAATTGGGGTTTCTTTGATGTTGAGGGTGGCTGGATTTGTCATTAGTTTACAATGAGCGTTTTCTAATTATCCAATCACCTTCCAGCCAAGCCTATTTTGCTGGAGGAGGCCGAGAAGTCTGCACCCAAAAACTAGTGGAGCCTCTGCCATCCAGGGAAGATGTGACCTCTGGCGAGGTGGGGGCCATCCAAACTCTGCAGTGCACCGGGGGCGGGGGGGCAAAGGGAACACGGGTTCGGAGGAAGCTTGGTGTGGGTCAGGTGACTTGAGGAGGAGGAGGAAGAGAAAACCGCAGCCCACCTAAGAGCTGACCAAGGTGGGGCTGCGCCCTTGCTTTTTCTCAGCATTTTGCCCAGCTCCTGTACTGTGCCAGGCTACACTGCAAGGAGGGCCTTTCCTGTTCTCCGCGGTGGGTCAGGGGTTAAGTTTGGAGCCTCCAGCTCCCATCCACAGGAGGGTGAGGGAAATGGGCATCCTGTGAGGTCTCCCTCCAGAAAGAAACTGCCTTGAGGGTTGCATTTTCAAAGCCAAAACAGCAAGAGTCTCCCCGCAGCACCACCCCTACCCAACACACACATCTCCAGATGTTCACTATGTTGATTTGGAAAATGCCTTGAAATCCCACAGCCCAGGACTGAGGGGGAGGCACAGAGGAGTCCTTCCAGAGCTGACACACATCAACTCTGTGCCTTCCTGAATTAGATCACAGGGTATGTGTTCAATTAAAACAAAAATTAAAGCCGGGCGTGGTGGCGCATACCTGTAATCCCAGCACCTGTAATCCCAGTACCTGTAATCCCAGCACCTGTAATCCCAGTGCCTGTAATCCCAGCACCTATAATCCCAGTGCCTGTAATCCCAGCACTCAGGAGGCTGGAGGCAGAAGGATCATTGCCAGTTTGAGACCAGCCTGGACTACAACGTGAGCTCAAGGCCAGCCTGAACTGCATAGTGAGACCCTGTCTCAAAAAAAAAAAAAAAAATTAAAAATAATTTAGAAGAACTTTTGCAACCATCATAGTTCATAGTAAGAGGATTGATTCCTTCCATCTAGCCAGGCCCTGGTTACTGCACTTGTGGGGTGCAAAGGTCTCCATCTTCCTCTGGTTTTTTTTTTTTTTTTTTTTTTTTTTTTTGAGACAGGGTCTTGCCATGTAGCCCAGGACGCTGGCCTTGAACTACGAAGCCCACGCTGGCCTTGAACTCAAAGTGATCCTCCTGCCTTAGCCTCCCAAGTGCTGGGATTACAGGCATGGGCCACCATGCCTGGCTTCATCTTCCTCTGGAAGCAAATGCCCTGAGACTGAGCACATGAAGCTTTAGGCTCATTCAAGGGTGTCCGGTATGACCCTGGGGTCTGTGCAGAAAGAGAAGAAACACTGCCTCTTGTTTCCAAAATCCCTTCTGCTTTCTCAAGCCTGCTCCTACACAGCACTGCCTTTATGAGGCTTTTCACCTTGGTGGAACTTTTTTCTGGTGTCTTGTTTTTGTTTTTTGGGTTTGTTTGTTTGTTTGTGCAAAAGGGATTGAACCAAGAGCATCATAATGAGCTACATCTCCATCCAGCCATCCATTCATCCATTTGAGACAGGGTCTCAAATAAATTGCTAAGTTGTCTAGGCTAGGTTCAAACTTTGAATCCTTATGTCTTAGCCTGCCAGAATTGTGGGATTCCAGACATATACCATCATGCCCAGTTGAAATGGTTTTTAAAAGTTGTTAATGCTGGGCTTGGTGGCAAGCACTTGGAAGGCTGAGGCAGGAGGATCACTGCCAGTCTGAGACCAACCTGGGCTACAAAGTGAGCTCAAGTTCAGCCTGAACTACAGAGTGAAACCCTGTCTCAAAAAGACAAAAAATAAAATAAAATAAAATAAAATAAATAAATGTTGTTACATGCCACCAAACATTCAGATAAAGGAGAAAATTTAAATGGTACAAAAAGGCAGTGAAAAGTCAGGTCGTGCTCTTACATAAAACTTCAGGACTTCTCCCCAGAGGCAGCCACTATGATAAATGTGTCCCATATTCCCCTGAGATGCCAATAGAAACATAATGGTAGACACAAATGTGAGCCACGTGTGAAATTTAAAATTTCCTGGTAGTCCTATTTTTAAAAGTAAAAAGAACACTGAAGGTGTAGTTCAGTAGTAGGGCACTTTCCTAACATTTGTGAGGCACTCAGCTCAATTGCTAGTACCTCCCCAAAAAAAGCAAAAAGGAAAAGATGAGATTATTTTTAATCCTTAATAGTACATTCAAAATATTCAACATGTTATCAACATACTTTTATTTGATACCAAGTCTTCATATCCAATGTGTGTTTTACACCGGAAGCACACCTCAATTTCCACTCGGCACTTTTCAACAACTTCAGAGCCACACAGGGTTACTGACTGAAAAAACTGGACAATGCAGGTCTATATGTTTACAAGCAAATATATGCCTGTTTTTAAAAAGTATACAAATAGTACATAAACATTGTTCCCAAACTTTTTTTCTTCATTTTACTTGGAGATAAATCTATATTCGGATCATAATTATCTGTTTACTCAAATCCCTAATGCTAAACATGTAGCTTATTAGATTGATTGATTGATTGATTGATTGTACTGGGGATTGAACCCAGGACTTTTGCACTGGTCTACATCCCCTGTACTGTTTTTTTTTTTTTATCTTGAGATAAGGTTTTGCTAAATTGCCAGGCCAGGCTCAAACTTCTGATTCTCCTGCCTCAGACTCCCAGAGTGCTGGGATTAGAAGGTGTGTGTCACCCACGACACCTGGCTGGTTATTAGCTTTTACAATGATACAGCAAAGAAGCCTAAAGCTGCTGGCATTCTATCTATAGAACAGATTCCTACTGTGGAACTGTGGGAAAGTATAGCATTGGACATTGAAATCTCCTTTCCCTTTCCCTGAATCTTACCTCCTGAAGCTGACTGACCAAGGGACAGACAGGGATGGAGTCATTTATTCACCTCTTCTAGTCTTCCGGCACTGTGGATAGGACAAAGCCATGGATGGCCTCTAAACTCAGTATTTTACTTTTTCAGGTCTCTCTCTGTCTCTGTCTGTCTCTGTCTTTGTCTCTGTCTGTCTGTCTGTCTCTCTTTGTCTCTCTCCAGTACTGGGGATTGAACCCAGGCTCTCATGCATGCTAGACCATACATCCACACCTCTTTTTATTTTATCTTGTGACAGAATCTCACTAAGTTACCCAGACTGACCTTGAACTTTTGATCCTCCTGCCTCAGCCTCCCAGAATGCTGGGATTATAGGCAGGCATCACCATACCCAGTGGGGTTTCTCTTAAGGAGACATCAAAAGTGCATACAGGTATGCTTTCTAATCTCCTTACATACCCAGATGAACATACACAGTTCCTTGAGTCACTGTTCTTCAGTAGGGAAGGTGTTTCTTCTGTAGCTGCAATACCTGCAGCCTTTACAGAGAGTGGGCAGGTAGGTAGGGATGCCTGACATCTGGCAGAGCACAATAAGCAATTGTTGATTACCGAATGATTAATATTGGACTCCTGGAAGATGTGTGTGTGTGTGTGTGTGTGTGTGTGTGTGTGTGTGTGTAAGACAGGGTCTCACTAAGTTGCTAAGGCTGGTCTCAAACTCATAATTTTCCTGCCTCAGCTTGCATGAGCAGCTGCAATTACAGGCATATACTGTCACACCCAGTAAAAATTATCTTTAAAACAAAAGGATTCCTAGCATAAAAGAAGTGTGAATCTCACTTATGTTGATATCTACTGACATGAAAAGATGTTCACAATCCGGGCTATCAGGTATTAGACCAAATGTAGTTGCATTAAACACAATATGATTGGGAAATCTACAAGGATCTTAATTCAGCCATGGAATTAAGGTGATTACACATTCTTATCTTCAAATTTTTCTGTATTTTAAAACATTCTTCAAATAACAAGTATACAAGGGTCAGGGATATAGCTCAGTGGCACAAGTGCTTGCCTGGCAGGCACAAGGTCCTGAGTTTGATTCCCAGTAGCAAAAAAAACCCCAAATAACAGGTATAATTTTTCAACTAATTAAAAGGGCATGTTCTTGGCAGCACCCCAAATGATCAGAGTTACCATACAACCCAATAATTCTACTTCTAGGTTCACACCCAAGAGAAATGAAAACGTATGGCCCTCAAAACCTTGCAACAAATGTTTAGGGCAGCATTATTCATAGTAACAAAAAGATGGCAACAACCCAAATGTCCATCAGCTGAAGAATGGATATACAAAATGTCAGATATCCATACAATAGAATACTACTCGCCCATTAAAAAAGCATGAAATACAAATACTACATTATGTATAATGTAGTATAAATTTGTATAGCCCCTACAAATGCTACATTATGAACCTTGAAAACATGATGCTAAGCGAAAGAAGCCAGTAATAAAATGCACAAATTGTGTGATTTCATTCATATTTAATGGTCAGAATAGAGAAATAAACCTATAGACAAAAAGTAGGTTAGTGGTTGCTTTGGGTTAGGAGTAGTGTTGAATAGGGATGTGATAACTCAAGGATATAAAAATGTTCTAAAATTGATAGTGGCTGGACCTGGTGGTACAGAGCTGTAATCCCAGCACTCTGGGAGGTTGAGGCAGGAGGAAGACAAATTGGAGCCCAGCCTGTGCAGTTTGGTGAGTTAGTGAGACCCTGTCTCAAAATAAAAAAATATGTACTGGGAATGTAGCTCACTGTGAGGGCCCTGGGTTCAATCCCTAGTATTGCTACATAAATAAATAAATAAATAAATAACTGTGGTGATGGTTGCTCATGTCCGTGAATTATATACTATATGTGTGTGCATGTGTGTGTACGTGAAATATATTTCAATAAAGCTTGGGCTTTGTTTGTTTGTTTGAGACAAGGTCCCACTATGTACTTGAGGCTGGCCTTAAATTCACTGCGTAGCCCAGGCTAGCTTTAAACTCAACAGCAATCCTTCTGCCTCAGCCTCTCAAGTGCTTACATCAAAGGTATGCTCCACCACGCCCAACTTAATAAAGCTTTTTTAAGGGTATGTTTTATGGGGGCTTAGGGGAGACCTGAGGTATTTCTTTAGGGACTCTTGGCTCTGAAATGCTTTGTGAACTCCAGGATGTCCCCAGTGGCTGGATATGCTGTCTTGCTAACATCATCTGCCTCATCCCCCATCAACATACCCACAGTGTCTTCTACCTCTGGACCCCTCCCTGCTGCCACACAGAGAGCACTGGCACAGTCACTTCTAGGACAGAAAAGAAACCACACATATGTGCTGCTCGATGTAGCCATTTCCAGATATCTGGTCTACCTGCTGCCTATATCAGTGCACAGTGCCCACGCCAGTGAAAGGACCACTTCCCCACCATCACTGTGAGGTCCTGGGATCCCTTACCTCCTCTGCAAGCCCCATCTTCTTCTCCCTGTCAGATCAGTTTAAGGAAATTCACAGTTTGCCTTCTCAACAGGCCTCAGCAGGCCCCATCCCACCTACCAAGACCTATCCTTCATGCCCATCAGTCAGCTTTCCATTCTCCTGTTCATTTTATCCACCCCCCCTTTAATTTTAAAGGGCCTATGGTACTTACTAAAGAAAACCTGAAACATTTAGCAAAGAAGGGGAAATTGTCCACCATAGTCTACACGCACCAATTCTAAGCCAGATGGGACACATCTGTGCATGAATAAAGTCTCTAAAATGCAGACATGGTTTCCTGAAGAGGTACAGGAAGGAGCCCTCAGTCAGATGGCCTCATAGGCACAGTGATGACACACACATCTTAGGCCAAGCATGGATCTGGCCTTTATGGGAAAAAGTCTCCTACATTTTCTTCTGTAAACAATAAGGGAAAAATGGACAGAGCCACCTACTTGAAGGCTGCAAAGTTCTCCTACCTTTTTTTTTTTTTTTTTGAGACAGGGTCTTGCTATGTAGTGGATGCTGGCTTTGAACTCACTTATGCAGCCCAGGCTGGCCTCAAATTCACAGTAATCCTTTTGCCTAAGTCTCCCGAGTGCTGGGATTACAGGTGTGCACCACCATACCCAGCTCTCATATCTAAAAGATGCTCTACACTCAGTTAAAGGACAAGTGGCAAACTGGGAAAAACATTTGGAATAGAACTAACAAAAATTTTATGTTCAGATGAAATGAAGAACTCCTAAGAGCCAAGAAAAAGACAGGAAGTGGGGGCGCAGCCCTGGGTAGTGTGTGTTTAGCACGCACAAGCTCCTGGGCCTGATCTCCAGCACCAAAAGAGAAAAACAAAGAAATAAAGACAAGAGAAACATAGGCAAAACACAAGACTAGAAAATCCACAGGACTCAAACTCCCAATAAACATGTGAAAAGAGAAACACACACTAAAACAGCAGCGAGCTGCACTTTCCTCCCTTGGCTTCCAGAGCACCACACTGGTTTCCGGGTTTCCTCCATGCTTCAGGTGCTCCTCGGGGGTCTATTTCTGGGCCTTTCTTAAGCCCTTAACCTTGGAGCACCCCAGGTGCTGTCCTTTGTCTCCTTTCTTCTTTGTCTACAGCCATTCACTTGAAGCCTTCTCTAGCCCCACGTCCTCAACCTGTCTCCCTGGGTTGCTGCTCTTCCAGACTTTTGAGAACACTGCAGTGCACTGGTTGCTGTAAGAACCGGTCATTTTTATGTTTGGCCTTGGAGGAATTTCAAGGATTTATGTGTATACAAGCTTATGTATATGCATGACGTTATTTCTATAGGTACAAACACATGCATTTATGGATGTAGGCAAAGCAAAGCTCAGTGATACACTGAGATGTTATCAGTACTCAGGGAGTGTGAGATCACTAGCATTTTTTTAAATGTCATTAACACCATCGAATAGATTTAAAACTACCTGTATACTCTCATCTACACAAATAAACTAGATGTGTAACAACAGTTTACATGGATTAAAGTCCATCTACACTTGGAATAATATACAACCTTTAAAAAGCATGCTGGCAATGACATTTACCGACGTGAGACAATTCTCATCAGTCGATGCCAGATAAAATAGTAGGCGATGCCAGACATACAGTCTATATAGCCCGGCGCCAGTTTTATATATTTTAAAATAGAAAACTGCCTGCGCCTAGCGAAAAGACTGGAAGGAAATGCATCCACATGTTACCTGTGCATCTCTCCAGGTGCTGGCGTGGAAGGCGATTCTGAGCTTCTGTTTTTGGTTTTTTTTTTTTTTCAGTTTCTGCAAAAATGTGGGTTAATTTTATCTTAAATCTTAAAAAAAAGAAAAGGAAAATATGGTTGTTCTTTTCCTGCGGCAGACCGCAGTCCACCTGGCGAGGTGGAGGCTGCCCGCGTCCGGGTTGGTCCAGTGGGCAGCAGCGCCCCCGGTGGCCTGTCCAAGGCGGCTGGAAAGGGGTGGGCGCGCAGGATCGGGAGGCGGCGCCGGGCGTCCCCGCGCTTCCCGCGAGATCCCGCTCCACCGCTCCGCCCCGCGCCGCGCTCCC
>NW_004955415.1:14619073-14628749 GCF_000276665.1 Chinchilla lanigera | reverse complement strand
GCGGCGGCAGCTGACGTTCCGGGAGAAGTCGAGGATCATCCAGGAGGTGGAGGAGAACCCGGACCTGCGCAAGGGCGAGATCGCGCGGCGCTTCAACATCCCGCCGTCCACGCTGAGCACCATCCTGAAGAACAAGCGCGCCATCCTGGCGTCGGAGCGCAAGTACGGTGTGGCCTCCACCTGCCGCAAGACCAACAAGCTGTCCCCCTATGACAAGCTCGAGGGCTTGCTCATCGCCTGGTTCCAGCAGATCCGCGCCGCGGGCCTTCCCGTCAAGGGCATCATTCTCAAGGAGAAGGCGCTGCGGATAGCCGAGGAGCTGGGCATGGACGACTTCACTGCCTCCAATGGCTGGCTGGACCGCTTCCGCCGGCGCCACGGCGTGGTGTCCTGCAGCGGTGTCACGCGCGCCAGGGGCCGAAACTCTACCCCCCGGGCCCCGGCGGCACCTGCCAGCCCGGCTGCCGTGCCCCCGGAGGGCAGTGGTGGGAGCGCGCCTCCTTGGCGCGCGCGGGAGGAGCAGCCGCCGTCGGTGGCCGAGGGCTACGCTTCGCAGGACGTGTTCAGCGCCACCGAGACCAGTCTGTGGTACGACTTTCTGCCTGACCAAGCCTCGGGGCTCTGTGGAGGCGATGGAAGGGCGCGCCAAGCCACCCAGCGCCTGAGCGTCTTGCTGTGTGCCAACGCCGACGGCAGCGAAAAGCTGCCCCCGTTGGTGGCCGGCAAGTCAGCCAAGCCCCGTGCAGGCCAAGGCGGCCTACCCTGCGACTACACTGCCAACTCGAAGGGAGGTGTCACCACCCAGGCCCTGGCCAAGTACTTGAAGGCTCTGGACACCCGAATGGCTGCAGAGTCCCGCCGGGTCTTGCTTCTGGCCGGCCGCTTGGCTGCCCAGTCCCTGGACACTTCAGGCCTACGGCATGTGCAGCTGGCCTTCTTCCCTCCGGGCACTGTGCATCCGTTGGAGCGGGGAGTGGTTCAACAAGTGAAGGGCCACTACCGCCAGGCCATGCTGCTGAAGGCCATGGCAGCACTGGAGGGCCAGGATCGCTCAGGCTTGCAGCTAGGCCTCATGGAGGCCCTGCACTTCGTGGCTGCAGCCTGGCAGGCAGTAGAGCCTTCGGACATAGCCACCTGCTTTCGGGAGGCCGGCTTCGGGGGTGGCCCTAATGCCACCATCACCACCTCCCTCAAGAGTGAGGGAGAAGAGGAGGAGGAGGAGGAGGAAGAGGAGGAGGAGGAAGAAGAAGAGGGTGAAGGGGAGGAGGAGGAGGAGGAAGAAGAAGAAGGGGAGGAGGAGGAGGAAGGAGGGGAAGGAGAGGAGTTGGGGGAGGAAGAAGAGGTGGAGGAGGAGGGTGATGCTGATGACAGTGATGAAGAAGAGGAGGAGGAGGAGGAGGAGAGCTCCTCTGAGGGATTGGAGGCTGAGGACTGGGCCCAGGGAGTAGTGGAGGCTGGTGGCAGCTTCGGGGGTTACAGTACCCAGGAGGAGGCCCAGTGCCCTACCCTCCATTTCCTGGAAGGTGGGGAGGACTCTGAGTCAGACAGTGAGGAAGAGGATGAAGATGAGGATGACGAAGATGAAGATGATGAAGATGATGATGATAGTGATGAGGTGCCTGTACCCAGCTTTGGGGAGGCCATGGCTTACTTCGCCATGGTCAAGAGGTACCTGACCTCCTTCCCCATTGATGACCGTGTACAGAGCCACATCCTCCACCTGGAACATGATCTGGTCCACGTGACCAGGAAGAACCACGCCAGGCAGGCAGGAGTTCGGGGTCTTGGACATCAAAGCTGAGCTTCTGAGCATAGCTGCACCTGTGACCCAGATGGGTAGCACCAGCCCAGGGCAGAGAACTCTCTGGGATGGAGCCAGATGGGGGAGCCCCAGGGCCTTTACTAATGCTTCCCCTGGCCTTGACACAGGCGCAGGGGCTGAGGTCTGCCTCACTGCCTGCTTACTGCCTCTTTCTCAGAATCCTCTTTCCTCCCCATTTGCCCCTGGGCTCAGGGGACCAGGTGGGGTGGGTGGGGAGCTGTCTGGTGCTACCACACCATGCCCTCAGTGGAATAGACCACAGCAGCGGCCAGGGGTGGCCCTGGAAGCTCCCGGCCGGAGAGTGCCTCTCCCCCTGCCGTCCACAACCAGGTCTTTGGTGGGGGAACCCCAAAGCCATTCTGGGAAGGGCTTCAGAGCAAGATCCAGCCTAGGCCCCCACAAGGCTGGCAGCCCCCCCACCCCACTCCAGGCCACCTCAAGAAGCACAGTCTAACTTAGGGTGGGCTCCTGAGCCCACCTCTGCCTGCTTTCCACCTCCCCAGTCCCTTTCTCTGGCCCATCTGTGTGATTTCGGCCCTTGGTTTTCTTTCCAGATTGGAGGTTTCCAAGAGGCCCTCCACGGGAGTGACAGTGGCGCCTCCCTCATGGGCAGCTGCAGGCCCCATGCCTCATCCCTCTCTGGCAGGGCCCCATCCTGGGCAGAGGGGCCTGGGGCTGGGCACAGAGTCCGGCCATCCAGCTGCTCCTTTCCCAGTTTGAATTCAATAAATCTGTCCACTCCCCTTTTGTGGGAGTGAACGTTTTAACAGCCAAGGGTGCATCCTTCATGGTCTGGGCTTGCGTCTGACTTTGGGGACATGTCCTTTTCTGGTTCCCTTTGGTCCTTGCGCTGGTGAGACATGGAAGCAAGGGTTGAGAGGGGTGAGGGGCAGAGGGAGTCCTCAACATCCACATCTAAATGTTTATGGAGGATTGGGGAGGAATGGGTCGATTTAAGAAAAGCTAGCCATGCTGGGGTTAGAGAGGAGCTCGGGGTCACTTGACTGGCACAGTGACAGATCCTGCAGTCTGTTGGACTAACTCAGGCAATAGGCACCTGAGGCCTAGGCCCACCAAGGCTGGCTAAAAAGGTCCTTGCAAGAGTGGGTCCAGGATGAAAGGATGTTGAGACAGCTTCTCTGGGTCATGTTAGAGTTTGGAGGAGAGTGGGGTTTGCCTCTGGTGCCTTAACAGGAGCCCTTTAGGCCTTGCAGTGATTAGCAGCTCCAAGCCTGGTGGTCGTTCTTGAGGATCAGTGGCAGGAGGAAGAGAAGTTGCTGAGAAGAGATTGTACCCACAACGGGCTAAGGATGGGTTGGTTGGTAGCTCCCCGTGCAGTGCCCTTCAGCGGCTCCCCAGCTTAAAGCTTAGGACTGCCCTTGGCTAGGCCTGTCTTTTCTTTCAGGCGCCAACACCTCCTTCAGTAACTTTGTTGCTGAGGCCTTTAGGCCCCAGCGCCCCAGCAGCAGCTCTGGGCCCCAAACCGGTTTTCCCACCCTGCCTGAGTCTGGCACATCACTTCTGTAGTTCCTCCCAAACGCTGCCCTGCCACTGCCACTAAGTTCCTCCTCTCCCCACCCTGGAATGTTAGGGGGTGGGGGATATCCAGGTCATCCTTTGTCCCTTGCCTGCTGTGGGTGTGGTCCCTTCCAGACCAGCACAAGAAGGTAGGGTAACTTCCACTCTTGGCCTTCTGCACTTCTGGTACTCAGGGATCCCCTCCAGGCCTTGAAGGCCTTGGAAACAAAGGGACAACAAAAAGGAGCTGGGATTCCCCTTGATATCAACCCCTTCCCCCAATCTGAGCTCTGGAGGTGGAGACCAGAAAGCCTAAAGGAAGCCCAGCCTATCCCTTGGGCCTGCTCGGGAGTAAGGAGGAAGAAGTATAGTGGCCTCTTTAGGTGCCCCTGGCCAACCCAGGTCCCTCACCTCGAGTACCAACAAGGCAGATCACTTCCATGTGTCCCCTGCCAACAAGAGCACCTCTTTTGCTATAGCTGAGATGATCTCATGGATGATTATACCAGCTGAAGCTGATAGGGCCCTTGCTATGAGCCAGGCTCTAATCACTTTAGAAGATACTTGCAGTGCCCCTTGAGAAGTCGTGACAAACAGGCCTAGAGGTTCAGTGGTGTACCCAAAGCCAATTATTAGTCTGTATTGGAACCAAGCTTTCTCCCTAGGTTGATCCTACAAATATCCCATTACTGCTACTCTGTACCTCTTCAGTAAGGAGGGACCCATATTCCTAACCCTGTTAAGGGTAGTACTGTTTTGAAATGGAATAACTTTCTAGTCCATGGTAGAACAGCTCTTTGGAGGGAGCTGAAGGCTATGTCTGCAGGAGCTCTTGTTTGTATCTGTAACCAACTTCCATTCCCCCTTGTTCCCATACAAATACAGGTCTTATGTAAATATTAACATTTTTCTGTTTTGTAATTTCTTTCCCATTACCCTGTTGGGACAAGTAGGTAAGAACCGTTCCCATTTCACAAAGGAGGAAATAGGGCTAAGGAGATAAATAACCTGCCGGAGGTTCTGGCCTTAAACTCTGGTGCTCTCTGTAGGAGTCCAGGTTACATGTTAAATGGCCCAGCAAGACACTGAGATGGGCTATGGCAATGGCAGTGAGGACAGAGCTTTGGGGGAGGGAGTCAGCGAGGAAGCAGTGCCACACAGCATATCCCACAGCCCAGATGGTAGCAGATTATTAACTGGACTGCCAGGTAAAGCTGACAAACAGGGGATGCTGCCTTCATTTAGGACTGACAACTAAAGTGTACAAAAGGGGATCCCAGCCCTGGTGATGCTAGTGTGTGGGTTCAGGAGGCCTAACTAGCTTGGCCATTCCCACACTTGGTCATTGGCTGGTGAGCAGGTGGCATGGGCTCAGAGGTGATGCCTTCTTGGGAAGGAGAGGATGATAAGGACATCTAACTGCTTTTTCAAAGCTGGGGCCTAGGAAAAAGTAGCGCAGGAAAAACTACATCTCCCAGAATCCCCTGCTCCCGGGCGAGTCGCGGTGGTTGCCATGGTTTCAGAAAACAATATGGCTGCTCCCAGGTGGGACGTGTGTCTCCAGGTTAGGGAGACAGAGGAAGTCTGGATTCCCACAGTGGCAAGAAAGGTGGGGTCGTTTGAGGGGTCGTAAGGCTGAGGCTGCAAGCTGCACGGCTGGAACTGCCTGGCCTTGCCAAGGACACAAATGGCTAGCAGCATGGACGAAGAGGCGCTGCACCAGCTGTATTTGTGGGTAGACAACATCCCTCTGTCCCGACCCAAACGAAATCTCACCCGTGACTTCAGCGACGGAGGTGTGCGCGCCCATGTGTTTCTGCATGTTCTGTCTTGTATGTACGTGTGTAAGGGATCTGTGTGTACACTATCTTTTTGTTGGGGTGGGGGGGTTGAGATCTGTCTCCTGGGACTTCAATTTTAGAAGTGTGTGTTTGTATTTTCTGTTTGTATCTGTGTATGAACAGTGTCCGTGAGCAGTCTACATGTTCTAGACTGTGCGTGTGTGGGGTGTGTGTGTGCGTGTGTGTCTACCTCCAGAGACTTTAATTACAGAGATTTTATGTATTTGTGCATCTCTATATATGCTTGTTCATTGCTGTGTGTTCTACATGTCTGTCTTGTAGGAGTCTGAGAATGAGTGTGCTCATATGTGTGTTGACACCTTTTGTTCTGAATGTGTTGGGGGGGTCTTGTGTACATATGTGTTTCTTTAGGCTTCTGTTACAGGCATGTGTCCTAGGAGTTCAGTCACAAAAGTATGCTTTCTTTCATTTCTTTATGTGTATATTTGAGGAGGCTGCGTGCATGCCTATGTGAGTCTGTGCTTGTGTGTATGTGTTCTACATATGCACCTATGTGTGTCTGTCATATGCTTGTCCTGCATGTCTGCACATTGTACCCTGTGTGTACATCTGTAGAGGAATATTATCGTGTCTCTGCTTGTGTGTCTGTGACTCCTGGGACTTTAATGTTAGTGCGTGTGTGCATCCATATGAATTCCTAGGGTGGGGCTCCAGGATCCAGAAAGGCTCTCTTGGAGACTCATCTCAGTTTTTGTATGCCTTGAATTAATGGGGAAGGGAAGTACCCCCGCTAGGTTATGCCGGATCTTAGTCTGATCACTGATCTCATGTTCTCTGTCTCTTCAATCATCCTCCCTTCTGCTACACCTCCACCTCTCCGTTGGTTGCACCGCTGTGCTGCATCTCCCACCTGCTTGCCTCTTCTTCCATCTTCACCCTTGACCCTCCACATCTGCTCCCACCTCCCCTCCCTCAGTCCTGGTTGCAGAGATCATCAAGTTTTACTTCCCCAAGATGGTGGAGATGCACAATTATGTCCCCGCCAACTCCCTCCAGCAGAAGCTCAGCAACTGGGGTCACCTGAACAGGTAATAGAATATCCAGGAGGGGGAGCCTGGGTTTCCAGGAAGGGCTGCCCCAGCCACTTCAGCTCCTATGGTCTTGACACCCAAGCTGGAACAGTGTTGGTGGCAAGGTAGGAGGGCCAATAAACAGAATCCATTTGGTAACAAAATCAAGGAACTCTTCTGCTGGGGAGGAGACAAGGAACCTCGGGATATCCAAGCAGGAGAACTTGGATTCCTACCTTTCCACTCCCCAGTGGCTCAGGACCAGACCCCTTTCCTTTTGGCCCCCATCTTCACTTCATTCCCTGTAGGATCCTGTCTGCCACTCCTGTGTCTACCCCGTAGGAAGGTGCTGAACAAGCTGAACATCTCAGTACCAGATGACGTGATGCGCAAGATCGCACAGTGTGTCCCAGGCGTGGTGGAATTGGTGCTTATCCCACTGAGGCAGCGCCTAGAGGAGCGGCAGAAGCGCAGGAAGCAGGGCACTGGCTCCTTACAGGTACCACTGGGCTCCATCCTGCCCCTGCCCTGCAGGGCTTCCCAGGCATCAGAAAGCCTGGCCTTGGTGATGAGTGTGGGCTAGGGTGCCTGGCCAAGAGAACCTGGCCTGGGGGGACTGTGGAAAGGATGTGGGGCTCCTTGGGGATGGGCAATCCCAGACTCACAGTGCACCACGGGGGTTCTTTCAGGACCTGGCTCCTCAGGATGGCAGTGACTACATGGATGTGGGTAAGCCTTTCCCCGTCTCCGTCCCAGGACAAGCTTTCCTCTTGGCCTTCTTTGCTGGAGAATGGGATTCCAATAAGGTCACTTCACCACTTGCCTTGCCTTAGGTCTGTCCCAAAAGGCCCGAGTAGAAGGTGACCCCCAGGGAGGAGGCCAGCTCAGGTAAAGAAGCTGGGAGTTCCTGACCTTGCCAGGCTTGGTAATCTCCCAGTGCAGGCTGGGGGCAGGTGGGGCTGGCTGCACCTGAGAAGATGCAGAGGAGGGACAGGAGAGTAGCGGAGGAAGAAAGGCCTGGCTGAGGGCGCTGGAAGCGGGGCTGGGGTAGTGGTGGGTTTCTAGGCCTCTCTTAAGCTGCTTTGCACCACAGAGGGGGCCGGCAGCCGGTGCCCCGGCCTCCTGTGTATAACCAGGCCCAGCACAGTGACCCAAGCTTCGTGCTCCAGATTGCCGAAAAGGAGCAGGAGCTGCTGGCTTCCCAGGAGACTGTGCAGGTGAGGGTGTACTGGGAGGCTTAGGGGTCTGGGGGCTGTGGTCTAGGGGCATCGCAGCAGGCCACAGGACGTGACGTTTGTGCTGCACTGCCCAGGTCCTGCAGATGAAGGTGAGGCGCCTGGAGCATTTGCTCCAGCTCAAGAACGTGCGCATAGAGGACCTGTCCCGGCGGCTCCAACAGGCCGAGCGCAAGCAGCGGTGAGCCCTGTCTGCAAGACAAAGCTACCTACCTGCAGACTCAGCGCTGGGAGGGTGGAGCCAACACTCTCCCCAGCCCCCCCCACCCCCGCTTCACCTGCTCAGCAACTCCCTCCCTGGGGATTGGGCTGCCTCCTATACTCCATCCAGGCCTGGAGAACCGACCGCTTGCCCAGAGCCTTGCCTTGGAGCTCCCTGGGCCTTTGGAGGTGGTCCCCTGGCTCTGTCCACATCCCTAGTTTAGATGCCTACCCAGCTCTGGGGACAGTGAGGTCTCTATCCAGGTTAGTTCTGCCCTTGGCAGTGCAGGAAGCTGCCCTTGGAAGCCAAGGGGCTCATCTGGGACCAGTCTCAAGGATGGAAACCACAGCAGCTGGAAAGGAATAGGTGAAGAATAGCAGCAGGCAGGAACAGGGGACATAGCTGCTGTGCCCACAGCCGTGGCCCTCCCCACCCCATGGGGTACTGTTGGGAGTGCCTGGGGAATGTGGGACAGAGTGGTCCCTAGTAAAGGTGGCAGTGTGCTTTCTTTCCTGTGCCTGCCTCCTCTTTGTACCTGAATCCTGGAAGGAAACGGGTTCCTGCCCCGTTTGTCATCTAACCCTTATCCCCTTGGCTGAAAGAGCCTGGTTGGCTCAGAATGGGTCTCATCTTGTGGGTGGTAGGTCTGTGTGCCCGATGCTTTGTGGACTGATAGTATCTCAGGGCTCCAGTTCTGTGAACTTGACTCCTGACCCTGGTTTAGATTGCACCCAAAGCCACCTGCACAGTCCAAACCCAAGCTTCAGATTCTCCTCAACAGTGCCACACGCTTGCCCTCAACCCTGCCCATGGTCTGACACTTGAACTTGACCTGTATGACTCCCAACCCTGCCCACACACTGTTCTATGGGCCGAGGCCAAGCTTTCCTCCCAATGTTGACCAGGACATTATGGTCACAACTTAGATGATCTTCATGCTTATGATTTGCTGACTACCAGTAATGCTGAATATTTGTACATCGGAGATCCAGTAATTCCATTCCTAGGCATACACACCAGAAAACTTAATCTCTGTGTTCTGAGAAACAGTTTACAGCAGTGGTCATAGAAATACCCTTTGTAATAGCAAAAGAACTAAAAAGGACCTATTTTAGTTAGCTAATGCTATGTAACAAATTACTATCAATTTAGAAGAGTGCTTATTATCTCAGGCTGGCTTCTCTGGGGCCTCTGCTTCAGGGTTTTGACCGCAGCTGCACTGAAGTGTCAGCCAGAACTGTGGTCCTATCTGCAGGGACAGCCGGGGAAGGAGTCACGTGCACGTTCATTGGTGACAGGATCTGGTTGCTGGTGGGCTGTTTGTTGGGCTTCAGTGTTTTGCCGGTTGTTGGTCGGTAGCAGTTCTCATTTCCTTGCTACATGGGCACCTCCAGTGTAGTAGCTTACTTCACCAGAGCCAGTGAGGATACAGTAAAGAGTGTATGGTGGCATAGACCGGTAATCCCAGCACTCTGGGAGGCTGAAGCAGGAAGTTGCACGTTTGAGCCAGACTGTGCAGTACAGTGACTTAGACCTTATCTCAAAATAAAAAAAAAAAAAAAATTAAAAAGGGGTGGGAATGTAGCTCAGTGTAAAGACCCTGGGTTCAATCCCCAGGTTATAAAACAAAAAAGGAAAGGGTCAGGGAGATAGCTCAGTGGCACAGCGCCCGCCTCACAAGCATGAGGTCTTGAGTTCAATTCCTGTTACAAAAAAAAAAAAAAAAGGAAAGAAAAAGAGGGGGAGGGTAGCAAGATAAAAGATGCAGTTTACTGTAATCATGCAAGTGACACTCTCATATTTGCTAAATTCTGTTTACAAGAAGCAAGCCACAAGGTCAGCCCACATTTAAGAGGGTATACATGGGTATGACTGTCAGGATCCATTGTTCCTCTTTGTGGTAATGAAAAGATAAAAATCAAAGATACCGATTACCTCTGAGAGGAAGGGTGGAGAGCTGCAAGAAGCACCTGAGTTGGTGTAAATTATTTATAATTGTTTAGCTCTTTTTTTTTTTTTTTTTTTTT